>NW_010098713.1:0-29327 GCF_000699245.1 Pterocles gutturalis
CGGGCCTGGCGGGGAAAGGGAAAAAGGGCCCGGGGTTCCCAGACGGAGAAATAAACCAAACCCAGCCCTGAGGAAGGTGGGAGAGGAGCCCGGGAGCAGGGGGGGGGGGGGGGGGGGAAAAAAAAATTGCGCGTGTCGGTCGCTGTTGGGTCCCGGGGCGGTGAAATTTGCTGTGGACTGGGGAAGCCCTTCGTCGGTGCGGGGGGGTAAAATGGTTCGGTACAAAGCTTAGCAAACGGTATGCGAAGGGATTTTCAATGCAGCCACCGTTGTATGGATCGCATGCAACACAAATCGCAGAAAAATGAGGAGGAAGAGATGAAGGAAGGGGGAAGAGACATCTGACTAGTAAATCACTGACTGTTTCATCTGGAAATGATCGAATAGAGGAGAGGGAAAATCCCTAACATCCCTCTCTCATTCACCCTGCACTGCATGCAATTAATATTACCATTTAGGTTTCATTAATGCTTATGGCACTTCTCCTGGATCAGCTTGGTGTTGTGCAAAGGTGAGGGACACCCAGTCCACACTCAAGAGCGTATGCACAAAACACATACGTGAACCAACCCACATAAGGCCTGACTGTGCTGCCTTTGTGTAAGGAGGAAACACAGTGGACACAGGGAATTTCATCCTTTTCAAGACGGTCATGACATCTCGTGGGGTTTTTTTGTCTTCAATGGTTACAATTCTATTTTCTTTCTTTTTCACCTTCAAAGTTTTGTCTTTAATATACTGACAGCCATGGGAATCTAGTTTAATACTACACACAAATCAAAAATAACCACCAAATAATTCAAACCAAGTGCCAAAAGAAATTAATTCGATATCAGTCTGTCTTTTAGTTTGCAAACATATTTTGTCTCCAATTGCCAGAAGAAGCAAAGGAAGTTTAGCACCAGACTTTGCTCCCTCAAAAAGCACACTAACCTCTCAAGGGCAGCTGGAGAAACCGCCTTCATTTCAGAGAGATGAATACATACAAAAGGCAGGCTAGCTGATTTCCAGATGGGGACAGGAAGTTTGCAGCAATGATCCTGAGCAGCCCTTTGCTTCTTGCAATCCCCAGGAGAGAGGAACGTGACCATCATCTCAGAGCAGAATGGACAGCCAGGAAATCTCACGACTGAAACCCAGCTTGGGCAGAAAATAAATGGTGTGGCAAGTGCTCTTGCCACACCTGTCTGTTTCTCTCTCATCTGACAGAGAGAAGGGTGATAAACTTCATGGCATCCTGCCAAAACCATTGAACCCACTTAGGCACAAAACCTCGTATTACCCAGGCTGAATATCATCAAGGAGAAAAAAAAAGGTTGAGATTCTATTCACTGATATGCCCACCCCACCAAAAACAAAGACTCCCTGTATGATCAGAATAGAAGTCTGTCAGAACAACTCAAAGCAAGGCCTGGGGTTTGCCTAATAGCTGAAACGCTCAGTTTCAATTTAGGGACTTACTGAAGTGCAAGTGTGTATATACATCTCCATGCAAAAGAGGCAGAGCTCAGGATCAATGCAGGTAGACAGCCAGTTAATCATTGTAGCCTTCATGTGTTCGGGGTCTGCAAGGGTTGTTTGCCTGTCTCTGCCCTTGAAATAGGGCTTCTAAGGACCAGCTCAAGTACCTTTAATTTAAGTAGACTGGGGACTTGCTAGTTTGTCCCTGGCCCCGGGAATGTCAGTCTGCGAATCTAGAATAGCTGTTCTGTTCCAGGCTCCTGTGTGGGGAAGGCAGACAGGTGCTTAGCAGTGTAGGTTCATCGATCAGGCGGGTCCAACAGCAGCACAAAGCAAAGCTGGCTGTACCTTTGGTCACATTAGCACCCCTTAGTGCAATAAGTCCTGGGCTATATTTTTATCTGCACTGTTTAAGTACCACTCCTGCTATTCTTAGAAAGATTGTACAGTTGCTTATGGACCCTGTGCAGTACTACAAATGAGTTAACGGGATCACAGAGAATGTATGAATGAAGGTCTTTTCTGCTTGCAACAGAGGAGTCAAATATGTTACGATATAAGCTTAGCATTGACACGGCCACCAAACTAGTCCCACCCATGGCAGCAGGCAACTGCAAGTCAAGCTGTGGAGAAACTATGATATTAAGTGATAGCATGCATGACCCGATTTTCAAGAACTGTTGAGTTTTTCTGAACATCCACTTAAATAAGAGCAGATACCTTTCAAAAAATGCTCAAAAAACAGGCCTCCACCGTTTAGCTCATACAGATAAAAAACCCCATCAAACCAAGCTAGGCCTATCTGCAAGAAGCCAGCATATCCTCTGTAACAGGAGAAGGCTTTGTACCTTACTGGTGTCAGCAGGTGACTTTACAGATGCCCATCTGCTAAGCATTTTGTCAACAGCAAACATTTGTCTCCCTGAAATGCCCCATCTTCCTGCTCTGCTCAAAAGCAGGAAGCCTGCCTGCCAGGTTGTGCCCCTGCTGTATTAAAAAAAGGCGTGTAATTGACTGTTATGTTACTAGCAGCAGAGCTAGTAACATAACAGTCAGTCAAAGATGACACATGAACGTGAGAGCATGAACACAAGTATGTAGCAGGGCCAATCATTTCATTAGGAAGTGAATTCAGCCCTTCCTGCAAGGAGCTACGTTACCAGAGGGAGCAAATCTTTCATCACTACATTACTGGTTTGAATCCAGCACAGGGGCAGCTCAGGCTGAATGAATGAATATTTCCCACTGCGATTGCATCCTCAGAAACTGCCCCTGAGAGCAAGGACTGAACTCTGTTTTTCTCTCGAGGACAAGTACAAGGAAGAGGCTGACATTGCTGATACTTCAGGTAAAGGCTTGTAAGAACAACTGTCTAATAGCCTTCACAGTAACATGAATTAACAGGCATCCATCTCTTTAAAGGGTTTATCCTTTGTGCAAATACAAAGACTGCACCACACTTACAAGGCTGAGACATTACCCAGGTGCTTTGGAATTTTAATGCTAATCTAAATACCCTCACTGAAACAAGATAAAAGTAATGGCTAAGTAACTGGTATAAGAAAACAGAGATAAACAGATTATGGGGCAACACAGAAAAAAAAGCACTCAAAAGTATATCAGAATCCTTCTTACTAGGAGGACTTTGGCTACACCACACATTTACTTCCCCCCACCACCACCACTTTGCACTAAAATTTTGAACTGTGAGTTTAAAAAAAAAATAAAAAAAAAAAGTGACCCTTCCCTAGACAGCTAGCATTCAAGTCCACATGTGGTTCTAGGAGCTGTGATACCTCCCTTGAAATTTTTCTGTGCTCTCCCAAAACATGTAACTTGATAGATACTTAATGACAAATATTCATATGTAATAAATATATAGGCACAGTTACTCCTAACTTACTGAAATTTGTGAGACTTCTGTGTTTATCTTTCATGATAACGAGAGTTTATCACATTGACCAAGAAATTCCCAAACTGTGCCTCTAGATTATATCAGAGGAGGTACACGTTAGGTCTTTGCAAAAACAGGCCCACTGCTGCCATTTAGTGCTGGAGTGGGGATCCCCTGCATGACACGGCACAGGAACTGGATGGGACACAGCTTGCTAACAGCATGCTGGCAGTGATATGAGAGGAAGAAAAACCCCAGCTTGATTCAAACCCACATAAACTTTCCACAGAGCTAAAGCAACACTATCTTTTTATTTGTAAAATAAAGACATTTTAAAAATAAAATCTGTGACACCATTTATCCCAAACCCTGCCATTTCCATAGCCATAGTCTGAGCAAAAGTGCACTTAGAGGGTGAACTACCTCAGTCTTATCAGACAGCAGCTTAGACAAACTAATCAAATGTTGTCATTCAGGTCAGTCTCTCACTATCACAGCTTCAGTGCAGGTATACTGACTCCAGGCCCCTCATCTGGATTCCCACCATTCACCATCACACTATTTAAACCAGACACAAAGTCATGCTAATTCTATGAAGGCATCCAGACAGAGCAACTGCAACATTTTCTAAAGGCAAAATCATACGGTGTAGTGAAAGGGAAATTGTATTGACTTTTTATATTGCTAACAAGGGATTTGCAAGCACACAGGCTCTGTTTATTCAACCAGAGTTGAAAAGAAAACCAGAATCATATGAAACATCCCTCTAATCCATGAACCCCGTGAACAGGATGGCTCCAGCTATTGTGTCAGTACATACGGCTTGGGGTCCTTAATCCTTCAAATTATTGGCATGGTGCACTTGCTCTGTGACAGCTCTTTCAGATCTTTTCCCATCTCCATTGTTTTGTTTTCTGCTTGAGTAAATAGTGGGGCAAAAGTGAGACACATTTGTTTCTGCTGTCAGGATGAATGGCCTGGATCTTCACTGCCCTGCTTTTTCTGTCGACACTGTATCTTGGCTAATGCACATGGGCTACCATCAAGGAAGGAGTTCTCTCCCATTTAGGCTTATATGAAAAGTGCAGAGTGGAAATGATGGCATGAAGTACGAAGCTGTCAAGGATGAGGGCCAAAAATACAGAAAAAAAAAAAAAAAAGCCAGAATCTACCTTATTTACATCACAGACCACCACCTGAATCCATGCTGAGCAACTGCAAAGTGAACAAATTGCCTCCATTTTACAAATGGAGAAGCTGAGGCAGAGAGTGGCAATATAACTGTGGTCATCCCACAAACAAGGAGCAGAGCAGAAAAGAGATCCCAGGCTTTCTTAGTCCTAATTTCATTATGTATCCACTAGGCAGCACTGCCCTGTTTTTGCATCAGAATCATTACAAGTTATTAAACCAGGATTATGGTGATTTATACCACCTTTGCACAGACAAACAAGGGAAGTGAAGAAATTGCACTGTGGAAAGATGATCTTGAACAGCTCAAGGATTTTGTGTCACAGTTTTCAACACTGGCTGTGGTCAACGCTGCAGGCTCCCAGCTGATATAAGAGTGGTCAAGACAGCATTGTCTTCTGGAAATCCTTCAGAAAAAAAGACTTGCACTGGTTCAGTGAGCAGCCTTTATTTGTCCTCAAAAAACTCTGAGTTACCTTTAAACCATTTTAGAGTCTCTAGAGAGTCCCACTACCTTTATTCTTCATAAAATAAATTGAATCACTGTAAAGAACTATGATTCTTGTTGGTATTGATAGCAAAAAGGGAAGAAAGCAGCATTCTGTTAGTGCTTGCTGTACAGCCTCACTGGAGAGATAGGACAAAGATAACCTCGGCATCTGTTGCTTTATTCTGAATCCCAGGAGGAATGAGGGCTCTGAATGCTGGTTTAACACTTCCCTTGCTGGGAACTATGTAAAGGGAAGAAGCAGGCTCTGCAAACCAAGACAGTTTTCTTCTGAGCAGAGGTAAAGTTTGACTTTCTCTTCTATGTTTTTCACCATTACAGCCTATTCCTTCTGTCTGTCTGGTAGACAGGGTGGTATGGAGGAGGATGTATAGGCACAATCCTTCAGAGACCTGGCTCTGTTTCCAGCTTTGCCACTGTTGCCTGCAGCCCTGTACAAACCACTTGTCCACTGTATCACACTGCCTGTATTTCGAGCCCCTTGAATTCACGAAGGGGCTGCCACAGATACCAGTGTCCACAGACATGTTTCCTGCCGCTAATGCGGAAAGTCAAGAAAGTTTTTATTTTTCTGAGTCTATTGCAGACCACATGTGCAAGAAATTCATGATTCTTCAAAGGGAGTGTCTTGCTGTGCAGTTGTGACAGGGTGTGTGGACATACGTTTGTGCCTCACCTAATTAATCATTAAACCATTTCAATAACCAGTTCTTCTTTGGCACATTTAAGCAGGGTCATTCATATCTGTTAATATATACACACACGTATACACAGTACACCCAGAGTGGATATAGCCATCTTTGTCAGTTAAACACAATTCGTAATTTTAACAGGTAACATCATATTCCCTGATAAGATATAGAGAATGTTTAGAATAAAGTTTTCCATACAAATAGCAATAATTTTTGATTTTTTTTTTGATTTCCATAAATACATTACAATGGTGACTTCGACTTTTTCTTGTGAAGAATAGTTCTGACAACAGACTAGAACGTTTATGAGCAAAAAATAATAATAAACATTAAAGGGGTACGAACAGTGTCCAAGTGCATTTCAGGTTTTGGTTTGAGCGATTCTAGACGTATTTGTTCTTTCGATGATATGTTCTCATCTCTGATCAGAATTCATAGGGACATCCCATCCTAAAGAGGGATCAGATCTGACCTAGGGAACAACAGGCTTCGTCAGTAGGGAGACTTTTGCCATCTATCTCTACAGGTAGCAAAATACTGTTACCTAGCTGGAAACTTAAGCCGGTGCAATGCATAAAGTTGTACCAGATCTCAAAAGTAAATAGTGAGGAAAATGCTAAGCAATCAATAAAACTATGCCATGTCTATGACTAGCTGTAAATATCCTCAGATTGGCTGCCTTTCCTGTGCTATCCATTTCTAAGATTTGACATTATTCCTACTTAAAAGAGTAGAAATGGCCTGTGGCTTAGGACAATTTCTTTCCTTCCACTCAACAAAATAATTGAGAGGGCTCTTCTGCCCGTTCTTGCCCCATCCACCCTGGGAAAGGAGAGGGAAGAAATGAAAAAAAAATAAAAAATTAGAAACGTGTAGGAGAAGGTGAGCTGTGTTGTTGGGTGAAGATTTTAAAATTAAAATGCTGAGTACATTTAGAGACAGATTTAACTGTTTGCGTGGACAAATGGAAGAGCAAAAGTACAGGAGATGATAGATTTTTTTTCCTTCATTCAGAACTATTTAAGGCTGATTGCTTTGGATGAAATACCAATCCAGCTTCTGTAGCCTAATTTTTAATTTTAAATGCAAATTGAACTGAACAGATATGATATTTCTTTTAGGATTCCTGCCTTCTTTGCATTTCATTATACCTGTTTTTAACCAAAAGACACATAAAGAAACATCCTGAGAGATGTGCTAAATCTAAATTTCTTTGGAAATTAATAAAGCAGAAGAATCTAAGCTTGTAATAGCTTAGACCAAGGCCCATCACTAAATCTCTGACCTATGGATTCTTACTCAGCACCACTGGCAGCCAGGTTTATTTCTCAGTATTTTCACTTGTATAACTGAAGTCTTGAAAGCAATTTAGGAGAAGAGCAAAGCACTTATTCTCTGCTGGGATTTAATTTGTTTTCTGTCTGTATTTCTGTCAACCACAAAGGAATATTTATCTATCCAAAGCATTTGCAGTGTGAACTGAGCACAGCAACATTAAACAGAAACAAAGGACAGAAACAAAACCAGAAACAAACCCAAGGTTGAGAAAAAAATAGCATTAGTAAAATCAGATTCCTTCATCTCTCTTTCATCACGGAGATTTAAGCTTGTATAGAACCTTAGATCTAAGTTCAGATCTGTCTTGCATAAAGAATCACAATAAATAGTGGCAAAATTAACACTCAGATTTTGAAATAATAATCTCATCATCATCATCATCATCTTGCTTTCCATTAAAGGCTCTAAAGGCATTTTGGGAGCATCACTGGACTAATATTCACAGTCAGATTGCAAAGACAGATTTTTTTTCAACTTTATTTTTGTCAAGGAATAAAATGATACGGTATGAGTACTCCCTCTCTCCACCTTAAAATTTAAGCTAAGATAACCTGGAAACTTTCAGGCAAAAGCCCGACTCAAAATATCCTCTAGGGGACTTGTTTAGAGCTGCAGAGTCCTCCTCTGTTCCCAAGCTCCCAAAATACTGCGTTTCCCGACAGGGCAGCCTCTTATCCTAGTGGGTGGATATTTAACACAAAACCTGTATAGTGCCAGGGACAATGTAAAGTACTAAATCCAAGTATTTGTCCTTTGACCAATCTATTTGATTGTTATCTCATCCCCTTTCTCCTTCAGTTACAAAACTGTCAATGTAGTCTGCACCCTGAAAATCAGGATTTCTAGTCTTCCAAGTAGCCAACTGAGGTAAATCCAGTGCTGTCCACAAACCTTAGGCATGGACTTGCTTCCCAACAGCTGATCTACCAAGTAGCTTAAGCAAGAGATACCAGTATTAAAGTCCTAGGACAGAGCACATATCCTGCTTTGCCACCCCTTTGACAGGATGTTTAATTCCAATTAAGGGGCAAAAATAAAAACTGGGGGGCAATACTCTTTTAAAAGTTATCACCACTAGTCAACCAACACTCTCAAGTCCTCATTTGTGTTCTGCAACATAGTCTATGTCTGTCTCAGTCTGAGGCTTAAAACTGATGAGTGAGAAGCCGTGTATATGGAATCCCTAATGTTCTGAAATGTTTAGGTAATATCAAGTCATTGTGCTAGCATTTGAAAAAAACATACAAATTACAGAGAATTACTGAAAGACATACCCTGAGTCACTGGGCTTTCACTATTATTTGTTTACTGAATAAACCATTCCACTCTAGGTGGGTCAGTGCTTTATATTGGAAACACAAAGGATCAAAGAGCCACATCTTTATGACATACACTTTATAAGCATACAGAAATACTTCTGCCCTTTAATTTGGGATACCCTTAATGACCAAGCTGCAAATCAACTTTCCTCTCTAGCTTTAAAAGCAGTTTCAGATAGAAAGTAAAGCTCATTATTTCTGAGACTCAGAAAAATTAAAACACTGGCACAGAGTCTAACACCAAGCCATGGATCTGGGACAGAAATCCTGCAGTCTGAGGTCCTGTGCACCAAACGCTCCATCATGGGACACTGACTGCAGGGTAGAATAATTTCGCTTAACACAAATGAAGACATTTTTTGTATTCCAGAATAGAAATCTGTCTTTTCATATCTATGAATTACCCTGAAAACTCCCCTCATTATCTCCAAGCCATTAAAATAATCACAGTTTTGTTTGCAATCCCAGCTCTTCCATTAGTTGCTAAACTAGTGTTTTCCTTTGGGATTGCACAGTATTTTAGGAAACCTATCTGTACTAAAAACTTTGTCTGAGAATGTTTATCAATAGAAACCTTATCTATGACAAATAAATCAATAAATGTTTAAAACAGGTAATACAGTGCAGCTGAATGAGGGAGATACAGAGCTCCCACCTAAGGCACATGAATATGAAATCCCATTGGGTTAAATAGTGACATAGATTGCTACCACTGGGGTATTTCAGTGGTGTGTTTGGAATATTGTCTTTGTGCTCAGACTCTTTTGAGACCATTCCTAACACATAAGAAGCTTCCTTATTTAGCTGGCACCTTGCTTGACTGGCCCTGATGGAATGGACAAAGGAAAGGAGACTGAGTATCATTTAGCACATGTACAGCAGAAGTGATGAGAGGGTAACAACATTGGGGACTACAGGGTGAAGCCTGGGGGTACTGATTTAGATGCTAGACTACAAAGATGACTCTCCTGTGTCAAGTCAGTCTGTTTGCCGTTATTAGCCAGAAGCTTGGGGACAGATTTTTGTCCTCTGCATACTAACTAAGGGAATATATGCAAATATAACAAGCGTTAAAACCATCAGTCATACAGCTTGGACTTAATAAGTATATTTGGATATAGCATCAGGACCACTCTTGCTTTACTGGCTGTAGCAGACATTTTAAGAACATTGTCATGTGCCATTCTATTGCACTGCGTACAATGAGTGTACTCCGTTTTTTTCTTCAACAAGAAGATACAAACCCTGCTACATTGGATTGTATGAGATTTACCTTCAAAGGTTCATAGAAGAAAAAGTGATGCAAAAGGATCACTTTGGCAAAATGAATGGTGATCTGATGGCTATTCTGGAGAGCAGCTTTCAACCTCAAGGTAGAACTCCTGCCATTTGTGGAGCAATATTTGTGAACATGTTGAAACCTGATACTAGCAACACACTTAATGATTACGCTCTGAAAAGTTTTGTCACACCTTTGAGTCACAGCAGCAGAATCGTAGGCTGAGCTGTTTGTGCTGCCAAAAGTCTCAAGACTCAGACTAGAAGCAGGAAAGGAGAGGGAGTCAGAAGGTTTTCCAAACCTCTGATGCCAAGCTAGCAACAGCTCTGGCCCAACACCTTACATGAGCTACATGCTGAACAGGGCCCTGATGTGTTTATGCACATGATACCGGTGCCTGAGTTTCCTTCACCCTCAGAACATGGATGGATTGAGAGGACACTGAGAAAGGCCCCTCCAGAAGTAAGTATTTGGCAACACTGGGGCCCCAAACGGGGCATGCAAAGCATGCGCTGAAGACTGGTAAAAACTTTGTTGTTTCCTTATTCATTTTATGCTGCACACTTCTGTACATTTCTTTTTCTATAATTTCTAAATGTTTATAAAGGTGTATATACCTGAAATACAAAAATGTCTTATTAGACATGCACCAATCTGGGTTACTACTACTAGGAAAGAGAAAGAAAAGTTAATTCATCGTTATATATCAAAATTGCATTGGTGACGTGCTAAGCAACATGTTATTTCTAGTATTTTTACACAAATTTAATCCACTACAGTTCATTGCTTTAGCTTTTAGGAACCCCTAGACAGGAATATAAGCATACAAAAATAAAAAGTAACTGGGATGTAACAGGAAGTTACATAATAAATTTACAGTATCCTGTAAAAGTAACAGGATAGTCAGTACTGGGGAAAAAAAAAAAGGACTCAGGTTTTAGGCAAGCCACCACTGATGCCATGGAAAGGTCTAGCACAAACTTCAAATTTTAGTGTTTCTACTATCTGACATCCTAAAACTGTCACAAACTTCAGGCTTCATCATGAAACTTATGAAAAGTTCTGGGTTGTTTTTTTTTTTTGTTCTTAGTCAGAGTAATTATAGAAGGGGCCTGCAGAAATCCAGTGTCATTTTGAACCTTGCTAAACCCTTGGCCTCAATGACATTCATGAACTGTAAGTTCTACTTCTTAATTACGTGCTGTGTGAAAAAATATTTCCTTTATTGCTACATCAGCACATTTCTTTGTGTTTTGTTGTTGTTCCATCTTTGCTGCAGCAGCAACCAAGTAAACAGCTCAAAGCAACTACACGTTATTTATACAAATCCTGGAAGGTTCGAATACATTTATATCACCTATGTGAAGCACATTTTATTTAAAGAAAAATAGACCAGATCCCTGTCTTGTGAAAATCCAGTTAATCTGATGAGGTTAACCTCAAACTGCATACCTATTAAAGTAGATTCATACAGATATGTTATGAACAGATATCTGACCTGATCTCCCTTTAAAATAAATCACCATGCAATCAGTTTCTGTGCAAAAACAAAAGAAAGTATTCCCTCTCTGTCTCTCTGACTGTAAAAAGCTGCTCTGTATTAAATTAACAGGCACCTTTGACTTGTTAGCCTTTGGAGATTGTGTCTGTGTGTGGTCTGTTCACTCTGTGAAGTATGACCAGCAACTCATGTGTGTCTGCCACATTTGCTCAAACAGCCACGAGCGGCACAGAGTATCAGATGCAAAATGAAGCACACATGGCAATGATTAACCAGGGCTGAGAAGTAAATTAACTGTCCAAGTCACAGGGGGAGCTTTGAAAGGGGCACAGCATGGAGGAGAAGAAAGCATCCCTCAAGTTTGATAATGCATTCACAACCAACTGTAAGAGTAAATGAAGAGATAGTGCCTACTCCTACAAGCAAGAGAAAACAAATTAGACAAACATATTATGACCAGGATTTATAACTCAATAAAAATGAAGAATATCATATCTGGAAAAATAATAAAAGCATCAGCTTCCTGGCAGTTCTCAAACTGGCAGCAGGGCTACCAGACTACTAGAGAGACATTCAAACAGCAGTTGATAAAGAAATAAGGGGAGAGTAAAATAAATAGTATCCCCTATGTTAAACTATAGAGTTCTGTTATCTTACTTTGCAGATTGCATCTTTCACCTACAAATATCTGTAAACTGTATGTGAGATATATGCACAAGAATACAGAGCTGAATGGCATAGCTGACAAGGTGATTAGGATTCAGGCTTACCTTTGTGTTAATACTTGAGAGCTGGCCCTTTCTCCAGGGTTAGACTAGAGGGCTCTGAAGTTACTCAAGATGCCAGCAGCAGCCTTATGAGGAAAATACAGGACAAAAGAATGTATTAGCCTAGGCAAAAAGAATGGGGATCAGCAGTCTTCAAGTTGCCTTGACCATGGTCTTTTTCCTCCTGTCACGCCCCTTTCACATTTATTGGCAAGCGTTATGTGTGTATGGATGGGAGAAAAGATGAGTTTTCACACCTGCTGAGTTTGGTTGCCATGCTGCTAGCAGAGCAGAGCAGTGCAGTGCAGCCCAGCCCTATGGCACTGCCATCCCACCCAGCCACATCAGTCTGCAGAAAAAAACATGGGAACTGGAAAGCAGCAATCAGTCCTATGGCCTTTGCTCCAGGGACCATTAAGTGCTGCTGACCAGTCTCTGGGCTCCCTCAAAACAGAAGGGAATGTTCTTGAAATACCTCTCCTTTCTTATGTCTGATCGGACCAAGTAGAAAACACTGTGTAATTTCCTGTCGATTCCGCAATTTTCTCTGGGATGGGGGCACAAGTTCAGGCACTCATGTTGTCCAATGCACGGAGAGGTCTCAACAGAGGTGGAATCATAAACCTTTCTGAAGCAAGCTGTCTTCTTAAGGTGCAAAACTACAACTAACCTGAAACAAGCAAGGTTGGGTTTCCACTTTCCACTTGGGTTTCCACTTTTTTTCTGCCTGAAAATCTCTATAGAATACAGCAACACATATGAGTAATATATATTACAAGTAAGCTTCTGAATACATCACAGCCTACACCACTTCATTGTCTCTGCCAGTCGCTGTGACACAAAGGATGAGGCTATCCAGTCCCAGAGTTTGAGGCATTCAGTTTGAATGTATTTCATACACCTTGTGCAGCTTTCCTGATGCTTAGCTGAGAAAGAGGCTTTGATTCACCTGGCCATGTGCATCAGTCAATTCAGATAGGGAAGATAATTGGATATTGTAAACAAAAAAAAAACCCAAACAAACAACCGTTCCCCCCCCCAAAACACAGTCAAAGGAAATGGCAGAAGTAATACCTGCTTTCTAATTTTTTTTTCTACAAACATTCGCAATTAGCTGTATTTTTTAGCTCTTTGGCTCCTTCAACATATTCAAACCATTGTGGTAGTCAATGGTATTTCATTTACTAGTTTTGGAGGTAAGAGGCAAAAGCCGTTCCTTTTCCAATTAGACATTATTCATTGCCTCTCAGCCGGGATAGACTGCAAGCACTCTAGTGAAATACACTCTAGTGAAAGACCACTCTGAAACTGATGGAGAACAGTGCTGCATGGGGGTCAGCTCACTAGTTTTGAGTACGGCGTCCTCTGTGTGACAACACTGCTTGCATACTGACTGAAATGGCTCCGGAGGGCAGTGGCCAGACAAACATGGGACAGTGAAAGAGACTCCCCAGGCTGAGACCCATCAATCTCCCTAGTTACTGGCAGAACAGACACACATTGGCTGCTGGGGCACAGTGCAGGTTTGGTCTAATTTGACAAAGGAGTGGTCTGAGTGACAGAGAAAAAAAGTGGGAAGCTCTGGGTGACAGGGCAAAAGCACTGTCAGAAGCTGAAGACCAGTGGAAATAGTTGTATTTACTCACTGACATGTCCATTGTGCAGAACTCTGGAGGAGTAATTTTTAAAAATTCATGTACATTATTTTTGAAATAATAACCCTGTAAAAGCATTAATTAGTACTACCAGATATTTCACATTCCAGTACCACCTGGACTGCAGTTATTACTTAAATCTTGGTATGATGCCACAGAAATACTGTCTTAATGCATATGACAATGGATAGAACAGCAGTATATACTACATACTTGTTTATATACTCTCAGGTCACTGCTAGGGTGATAAAACACTCATATGCTATTCTCTGGTTCTGTGACATGAGCAGAGCTGCTTTAGTGAATTGTGATATTGTATTAATTCATTCCAGGTCCAGCTGTTAGCCAGCACAGCTACGGTTCCATTTGATGTTCTGAGGTTTGCACATGTAATAAATCACCATGGCAGTACAGGGATTTATGTGAGCAATTCCTCATACACTTATACAAATTCATACACCTATCAAAGGCTGTCTTGTTTTGCAGCTTGCTTCAGACACCACCTGCAACAGCTTGCTAAATTTCAGGAACTGACATGTTCCTTGGGTCAATTTATGCAACAAGAGAAATTCAGTAGGACCAAAGACTCACAGAACCTTTTGGAGAAATGCTTCACATATAGACTTATGTTCTTCATAAGTCTATATGTGCTTCACATATAGATCTTATTGTTACCTCCTTGTTCACCCTTTACAGCCCCAAACACATTCAGTACACTCATGTACTGAAATCAGAGTTACAGTAATGTATGTCTCTTGACTGTCCCCACATTTTAAGGCATTCACCATGTCCCAGTTACACTGAAATGGCAGTTTCAAGCAAGCAGAAGAACCAAACACATATTCAGCAAAGCTGATACATAGAAGAAGGAAAATCCTCCTGGCCCGGAGTTATGCTGAACAAAAGGAACAGGACAGGATTTGCAGAGAAGCTCAGGGTGCTGGACACCCAAGTCCCATTAAAAATTGGCTGACTTCATCGTCTTTAAAAATACTAGCTGTAATTATTCAAAGAACACATCAGTTAACACATTTGGATGTCATGACTGTGGTTTATAAAAATAGGTGCTTAAATCAGGCTCCTGAACCCATATTGAGGCATTGAAGTAAGCGTCCTGGTTTGTAAAAGTGCTGAATACCAGCCACTCCCACTGAGTCACCAAATGTGCTCAGCACCTTGCTAGCAAATCAGGCTCAAATTAGAGCATTGATATGAAGCTATTAATCAGCCAAGTCTGAAATAAAAAACAGCTCATCAGGGGAATCAAAGAGTGGAGAAAAATTAAGAGTACATGGAAGAGTGAAGAGACTGCTCTGCAACAGCATCTTTAGATTGTTTCTTCAGAAGTTTGACATTATTAATATATGTAACATAAAACAGTTCCACAAACAGAAGGTCTTTGCTTGAGTCTGCTCTGACAGCAATAACACCAGTTTCATATAATGCACAAGGCATCCCTAGAGATTTGCACTAAATCATGTTGACAAGGAAATCAAGACAGAAACCATGCAGAAGAGCTTTGAAAAATAAATCAAAAAGGCTAGTCTGATTCTGCAGCACAGCTCTGTGCATGGATAAGCCAGTTTTTGATAAAGTCATCTCAGATTGCTGCTATGGCATGTGAAAATGTAGAAAGGCAGGATAGAGGCAATGTAGAGATTATGTCTTCTATGATTATGAAAAAGAAATAATTTTCACTTAACAGCTTGTGAGCCCTGTCCTAACAATGTCAGCACCACTACTGCTTCAGTGATGGCAGGATTGGGCCCCTGTTGTTGAATATAGCAAGTTCCTCAAATATTTGAACTACCACTAAATTAATTTTATGCTTGCTAGACACAGGTTTTCCCAAACAATGTATTTTCTGATTTATATAACAAGTTATATTTACACAGATGTGCTTCCCACTTATGTATTTTCCTATCTTGCCCTAATATAGTTTTATAAAAGGGTAAATGTTTGGCCCTTTTCCAGAGACACATAAAGCTTTCCTAATGTGTTCCTTGAGAAGTCTCTGGGACAGAGGGGTCCCACATGGGACAGATCTACCAGAAAATCTCTGTCACACCATGCCCCATTCTCAGCCATGAGCGCTGGGGGTTTAGCCATATGAAAGAGATGATGTGTCCCAAAAATGTCAAAGCTCTGCTGTACTCTGAGAGCTGTGAAAGACAAGAAAATTCAGAAAAGCTTCAAGTTTACCCCGAAGTAGATGGAGGCTTGTCTAGCTTTGAAGTTTATGAGTGATTTAAGTCACCAAAGTCCTTCCAGTCTTTGGCTGGATTAGTGATTCTGACCAACATATTTTGGTAGATATGTCCTCCTCTGAAATTATATTTGATACAATCTTGTTTTGACAAATAGGCATTCTGAACATATTATTATTTCTCAATGTATTTTTCACAAAGTTGTACAACTATTTTGCTCCTTATATTCATTATTTTAGGCAGTATTCACACCAAACTCTATGCACATGTTCCCAATACAAGAAATTTGAGTGACTAAGGGGAAAATGTGCGAAAGAAGGTGGCATGAATAACAATGAAGATGGTTGTGCTCACATAAATCAGCAGTCACCGTGGTCATGGATGGCCTCCAGCTTCAAGACTGCCATGCAACAGTGATTTGTAGGCTGCATGCAGCAAAGCCAGTCCTTGAAGAGGCTTTTGGAGGAAGTTGGGGGTAGTTGAAGTTTGGCAGACAAGTTCCTCACATTTACAAGAGAAAGTGCCTGAGTGGAAAAATGCAAACAAATAGGAAATAAATATTGTTGGAATAAAGCAGAGGCACAGGAAATCAGGTATTGCATTAAATAGCAGATGAAGTCTTAGCAATGAAAAAGAAACTGCTCTTTTAGAAGTACCAAAGCTGGTATTTTTTCTAATGAAACATAATTTTTGGTTTGGTTTGAAGTGTCCAGCTTATAATACCTTAACAAGCTTGTTGGTGTTTTTCCACTTGGAGAAATAGTGAACACCCATGTTCTGAAAATAGTAAGAACTTCACTTGAGTGGTTAAAGGCAGAGTATATTAGTATATTGCCGAGCAAGGGTGCACAGGAATCAATCTGATACAACAGAATTTAATACTTTTTATCCCCACTTAAACTGATAGTATCTTTCACTAATACCACATTTGGGCAGTTCTTACTGAATCCTAGCTAGCAGTTATGTTACTAGTAAAATCCTTTAGGGAAAGTTTTGTAGGCAAAGGTAATATCTCTTCCTAAATACTGATACAGTTGAGAAAAAAACAGACAAGCTTCTGGCGATGTCTGCTTCCTAAGTCTTTGACAGAAACACTCCATCATTCCCAGTAGATTTACCTTCTCTGACCCTCTGACACAAACCTTTGAATATGCCATTTCACTTACTAGTACCATAACTATAGAGAATAATTCAGTCTTGGGTAAGACATGGATATGTTCAGACTACTTACTGTACTTCTGTACCAGATTTGTTCTTGCCAGGAGCTGTTCACTGAAAAAGTTTGTTCCCAAGGACCTACTGTCTGAGGAGCCTAAATCTGATGTCCCCAATAAGCATCATTCTAGGACAAATTTGCAAGCCTGGATCCCAGCCTATTTAGGTCCTGACAGAGACCATGCATTTCATTTGCATCTGGGATTGATCAAGAGGAGTGAGCACTTGCAAAGACCACTCCAGTATTACTGAAGATCTAACAATTACTCAGTTTCTCTGTATATCAGAGGAGAAAGAAGAAGGGGGGAAAAATCTGTTCAATGATTTCCTTAGATTTCTATGAAGGCAAAGAGAAATTTCACACCTTCCTTAGTGCCATGTACTGAGGGCAAGTATCCAAGCATAAAACATGATAGCTTTAGGAGACACTCCCTGGCTCATTGACATGTCTCAGTATTACACTAATCTACAGAACCAGCTCTTTCTTTGCAAGACAAACATTCTGCTTCTAGGCATGTATCTGACTTCAGAAAGTGACTGTTTAGAGCCTGAGTGGAACGTTACTGTTCAAAGAGAAACTTCAAACAAGCCCACTGTGCTTGGAATATATACACTATACACCATTCCCTAAAAAAAAAAAAAAAACAAAAACACACAAACAACAAAAATCAAAGAAGAGAAAGACTGACAAACCATTAGTGACTTGGTAAGAAGGACTCTTCCACCAGTAGGTACCTGTGTTACCTAATGACCAACCCTAACTTCAGCACTTTTAATGTGGGAGATTGAGTTGTTCTGTTGCGACTGGGAGGAAGCAGGAGCTCCTTGGGAGGGTGCTGAACCACAGGCTGCTCTCACATATTCAGAGGACAGTACAGGAAGGTGGAGGAATGCAGGAGGTCCCTGTTCCACTTGGTGTGTCCAAACTGACACTGAGCACTTTGCCAATGCTGTGCAAGATCCATACCTCAGCTGGAACAAGGCCAAAACTTCTAATGCGATCGATGTATCCATGGAGTAAATCTAAACGTTACCTACTATTTCCCCTCCCTCAGCTATCTTGAGTTTGTGTCAGACAGGAGTTTGGATGTGGCTAATACTTTTTCCAATTGTTGACTACAAAATCCAGGAATCATTTGAGAACAAGTTTCTCCTACTGGAACCAAAAAGCAGCTGAAGTCACAGTTCATAAGTTCTGCAAAACCCTGATCCAAATCTTGCTGAAGGTTTACAAAATTCAAATGCCACTTTCGTGGTCTATCCCTGACAGAGGAGAGGAAACTAAAGCTATCTAAACCAACATAAAGAGTCTTGGCAAACCAGTTCTGTTACTTCATGCAAAGCTCAGAACATAGCAGTGGAGTGTGTGCTTATCCAAAGGTGCTAGGCCACGAGAAGGTGGGGCTGTTGCCAACAGAACTACGTTTAGTGGGAGGTGTTATGCAGTATGATGACTGTATAATTTATGTCCTATTTAATGTTTCTAACAACAGATAAGACTACACTAATAATTCATATTTCTGCTCTCTCCTATTCTGTTAATGCTCATCAGTAAATCAGAAAATTGATTAATTTTTAAAGTATTGTTGTTTTATTTCCTAAAGTGCATATTTTTAAACCAAATTCTCTGTACATCACCGTATTTATACACTACAGTTATTATTCAATGGAAATTTAAATAAAATGGAATTGTCCACTAACAAAATAATTGTGTATGAGGGTAATTTGTAGCTCTTTTGAATTTGAATGCTAAATGTACTCCACCTTCTGGCTCAGTAAGTTTGTCTTTCTCTGCATACAAATTAGTATCACAAATAATATATCAGTGGCCTGAAAGCAAATCTAAATTATTCAGTCTCCTCTTTTCCGTGAATAATGCTATTTCTGTAAAGACATTAAAATAATTTTGCTGGAGCGTGCAAAGATGCTGGTACAGTTAATGCGGTTTTGGTCAACTTTCACAATGTTGGTTGGCGTTCTGGTGTGTATATTTTTTGTCAAGTCGTTAAGTTTAACGTACCCAAAATTGCTGTCAGCTGAATGCTATGCTATTGAACAGTGTTTGTGAACATGTTATGGTATAACTGAAGTCTCCCAGCATCAGCATTTTCTTATCAAAGTCTGAAACATGTGCCTTGGCCTAGGCTTCTATACCAAACTTCACAGCATGAACCAACAGCCAAGTACAGAAATAACCATGTCTAGTGTAGCACTAGAGCACTGTTAAGGAAAATCTTTAAGAGACTAGAAGCCAGGTGGAATGGATGTCTTCCTTAAAAGCCCTGCAAGCCTTTCCTAGTCTTCAGTTTCCTTCTTCTCTGTCTGCCATGTACCTGGTCTCCTTAGATTGGCTTTTTCATGGTGCTTCTCTACATAACAGCACTTCCTTTATTCTGACAGAAACAATTTTATATCTACCTGCAAACTCTCCTAAATGCAATAGTCTTGCTCTCTGCTCTGTGTGACTATTCTTTCTGTTAAAATGAGATCTATGCAACATAGTTACATTCACATCTGTGACAAATATTTCTCAATACTCTTGCAATTGCATCAAGGCATCTGTGAAGCACTCAGCACAGAGGGATGGCTTTTTTCTTTTTTATATCAGTAGGGAGGTCTTTTTGCTTTAGAGGCAGAGGGTAATAAGTTTCACACAGTGCAGGGTCGAGCACACAAGAAGCAAGTGATCTATCACACATAGGCTTCTTTTTATGTTCTGTTATCAGATCTATCTCTTTCAGGAGTTGCCAATGCTGTAGATCACTGTTACCAAAATATAAATGCAGGGCTTCTTAGTTTTGCACCTCAAAACTTAGAGCCTCTAAAGCATTTCAGCTTTCAGATGTTTTCTTATAATCACAGATAATATAAGATTCTGTTAATTATTCTTGCTGACAAATGAGGAAGCCCTTAAAGAGACAGGTGAAACTTGGTCAAAGCCAGTCAGGGAAATGCAGAGCTGCAACAAGTATTTCCTGACCTCTGATCATGAACCTCAAAAAATGCAGGCTCTGGTTAGTCTGAGCTGCAGGTCAGCATGTGCAGACAGAGTGTAAACTGAAACCAAATGTGATTATAGTTTAATTTTGCAAAAAGCATTACACGTAGCAGGTTCTCTTTTCAACAACTGCATATCAGGTTCATGAGTGAGGTCTTTTAGAACACTCACAGCTTTTTATAAAGTATTAAAATGAGAGATGTTTATTTAAAGCTGACACTCTGAATGCACAAATAGAGTATCTCAGTGACATAAATGCCACATAAATTAAACATGGTGAGGTTGAAACATGTCTGGTAGCATTTTTTACATGACATTAAGAATGCAGTAGTATGAAAGTTAAGATCAGAGCTGCACTAAGGAAAAGCAGTTAAGACTAGAGAGGATAGCAGCAAATAGAGTAAAAATTGTTTGAAGTGATTGCTGATTGCAGGTCCCCAATCTGAATTTTCTTGGGCCCATACTTTTTTCTCACAAGTGCTGAGTGTCTGCTGCACACAGCATTTTTTAAAAACAGCTTTTAAGTTATATGGGTTTCAATTTAAACATACCAAAGGTGAGGATTAATTCAAATGTTAGCTTTATTTTTTCCAATTCTAACATCAGTGGAGCCATCTTCAGCAATTTCTCTCATTTATTTAGTTTCTCTGACATAGAAGAATTACTTAGTTGGAGCTCAAAAATATTTTGGTCTCCCTGATTATGTAAATAAATAGCTGTAAAACAAACCAGGGATGGGTTCAGCACAGCTAACATTGTATGGGAAAATGAAGCTGATCTGCCACTGCCTTTTTGAGTGACAATAGAAAAGGCCATTCCCTGACTCAACTTCTGCCTCTGCATAGTGCTGGTTGAGATTTATTCCTCCTTTGTAATGCTTGGGCAGACACTTTTTTTTTTTTTTCCTTCCTCTCACCCCTTTATGGATAAAGCTTGATCTCACACAGTATTCTGTTCACAGATTCTTCTGCAAAAAAAATACTTCAGGAAATAATTTCTGTTAGCATTTTTCCTGAAGGCAGCATCAAGGGGCCTGGCTGGTAGTGCCTGTGTGCAGGGTCTCCTTGTCACAGCCGTAAGGTCACACCACACAAAGCTATAGCATAAGAATATTGATGTTTTCCCAGAAATGCCATTTGATCACTGGGCAGAGAGTATGTCTCACAGAACCATCTCTTTATTTGTGGTGAGTGCTGAGAAAAAGCTAGAAAGCTCCAGTGCTAGCCTATTTTCATCTACTCATGTTTAAAATTAAAGTTACATATCAAAGGCAAAGTCATCCAGTAACCTATTACCACACACCCTCATCTTCCAGATGCACACCTTGTTTTCACTCAGATAATTGCTAAATAAAAACTGTAAGTCTCTCAAATACAATAGGAGTGGGAAAGATAAATATCTAAAATACAGTCTTGTTTAAGGGGAAGGGGGTTGTTATGCACATGCACTTATATTCCAAACACTGCCTAAAGACTGGACCGTATAGATGAGACTAATTGTTTTTAGCTGTCATATCTCACACGTGGCTTCTCACAGTAAGCACAAACTTCCTTTGAAAGTAATTGCAATAAAGAACAGATCAAGCACCAATCTGTTTGCTTTGTGCTTATCCACACTTAGTACAGCACCTAACAAGAAAACTTGTTCTCCAACTGCTGGTTATGGGCGGGGGGGAATGCACTTTGCAAACTTGCATTTACTATAAGCTTCTGCGAATGTCACAAGCTGAAGGAGAGCAGTAGTACTTGAATGAACTCTAGAATCTGTTTCAGAACCAGCAGAGGAAAGAAACTTGTCTCCCAAGTTAGTGTAACACTGGTGCGATGTTGATGCTGCAGCATCAGTTCTGGAGGGGAGGCTGCAAGTGAAGATCAGAGTGCATCTAAGTGGACAATAGTGGTCTGGCAAATTCAGGGTTTTCCTCTTAGTGAATGCTTCTTGTAGCTACTCAAGGGGCTATCGGGTGACTGCTTAGCTTCTAGTGCTCCAGCCAACTCAGCTGCCACAGACAGGTACCTCCTCTCTGACAGAAACATCATAGCCCAGTGTCTTCCAGACAAAAAGAACCAAATCCTTAGGGATCATAAATCAGCTCTATCCCATTAAAAGCTGTGCTGCCTATAGATCCTCTAGGAATCTGTCCACACATAAGCAACTTCAGCAGTAATGAAAGTCATAGCATAGATGGCATGAACTTTGTCACTACAGTTTATATATTTTTGCCAAGGAGCATATCCAATCTCAGCTTATAATCATCTGAGGATTTGAAAGCAGTAAATCACTGCAGCATGAGACTGCTTGCATTGATGAAGTGGTGTCAGCCAAGTCTCTTTTATGGGAATTCCAGAGTCAAATCTTGTCCTATTGCAGCATGTCCCAGGAGGCTGCAGAGAATGGCTTTCCCCGGCAAAGATGACCCTGGGCCTGTTCAACAATGAGAAGAGTTCAAACCATGGACAATCTTTCCTTTGTTGCCTTTAGCAACACTGATATCAGAATAATGTTAGATACCATGGTAATAAGAACACCTGGAGTCCTGGCTGGGCTATTTTAAAAGAGAAACATAGATTTCTGTTTTGCTAGCACAAATACAGACCAAAATAAAGCCTTCAGTGACAATACCTGCCTTTCTTTCAAGTGGATGTGCTGGGAGCTTGCCTATACTGCTCCTATGTGCTTCTGCAGCAGTTATTAGCCAAATGTTGCCTCATTTGTTTCAGCTGTCTGGCTTGGGAAATGGGGCAGTCAGTGTTTTGTAGCAATCCCATCTGCTCCCTCCCAGTCATGAAGGATCTTGCAGATAAGCTAGCAGGAGAGGTGATTCACTGCAGTCCTCCCACCACTATGTATTGTATTTCCCTGTTGTCACTAGCTTGCAATCTGGTTTTAGGCAAGTCCCTTTGCCCTACGTTCATTTCTCTTCCATAGTTCACAGGACAAAAGATGGGATGAAAATTACTGTCCTAAAGACCTTCAAGTGGGGCCAGGCCAAGCACAGCATCTCTCAAATGAAGCCACCAGACACATTCTGCAAGGCCAGCACAGGTTCAGATAACTACTAGTGCTGTTGTCAGGACTCCATCCACTGTGCACTTTCTGTACCCACATGTGCTGTCACAGCAAAAGTCTGTTTGGAAACCTCTGATCTAGCATGTGTTGATCTGCATTACAAAGTATTTAATAACAAAAGCTTACAGCAATTAAATACCAGAAAATGGGTGGGCATCTTATTGCCGTTTACTACAACAGTAATTATGTGGCTTGCACTGAGGTTTTACTACTGCTTTCCAAGCAAACCATCAGGAAACATGAAGGAATTTTCTATGCTTAAGTAAACACTGTTCAAGGACCAAGACAACCTCCAGCAGGAAAGGAACTACTGCCGTATTACCTGGGACTAATGCCACAGTATTGTATTGTATTGTATTGTATTAAAAGGAAGGGAAATTTGGTGATAATTTTTATCCACATGATGTATATTCAAATATTCATTAAAATGTTTGTTATTTGTTCAAAACACACAATAAAATAGCAACACTTAGCACATCCCGTTTCAGCTGCTTTGACCAGTCTTCTAGAATCTGTGGCCTTGTTAAAACATTTTTCAATATGCATAAATATTCCATTTGCATTACAGTTATTATTAACCTAGTAACAAGCCTCTGCTAAACATTTCTAAGCCCAGAGATCTCTACCCAAAAAGCAAGGATTTAGGAGTACTGCTAGAGGCTTCTCACTTCTGACAAACCAAATTTGACCTCTTGAAGAAACAGCAACTGTTTCTGCATTTAGTTTCTGCCACTAGTCTCTCTAATTCTTTGTGAAACAGCTCCAGTCAATATTATTTATTTTTAATAAAGAAGAGATCACTGGGATTGATGGAAGTAGAGACTAAGGTGAAATACCTATGTAGTGCACGTGGATAGCTACTTATGTCAGTGTTATTAGGAATAAGATGGTCACACAGTGTCTAGACAAAGGCAATACATTAAGGTGTTGAAAGAGACTGTTAACAGTTAGATGAACCGTTTCAGGAAGAGGTTACAGTTTCATGCAGTGCTCACTACTCAGAAGGATAAATCCTTTCTGGGGAACAGCAGAGCATTACTGCCAGAGATGGTACTATCTACAAGGCCCAGAAACCTCACTGTTATGGATTAACTGTGCTAACTAGAGAGAACTGCAAGCCATGTACATAGTGCCTAACTGGGCACACAAGAACTATGCACTGAAATCCATGAGAGGGGAACATGAGAAAAAGTATCCTAACACCACTTCTCAGAAATCAGTTGTTCTGTATCTAGTGTTATATCTGAAAGATCCAATTCTGTTGCTGTTACAGTTGCCCTATGTCTGACACTCTGCGCTAAGCAGCCTTAAAACCTGTTGAATCCACCCAGCAGGGGATTTCTCCTGTGAGAGGGAATCCTTTTGTACCCTAAGACAATTGCAGCTGTTCCTTCCTCAGTTCCTGCTATAGGAAATGCATCTGGCAAAGTTAGCAAGGCCTGGACAGCAACAATTCCTTTCTTCCCAGCTTCTGGAATAACAGGTCAGCAACCATTCATGTAACTTTCAGAGCAGGGTACAAATTGACAAATTTTGCTGGGACAAGTTTAGCACAGTTTGTCACAAAACTAGGAGACTACTATGTTCTCTGCACCCCTAACCTTGTCCCCAACTCCATTTCCATCCGTACTCAGCTCTTAATTATATTTGAGAAAACAGTCTTGTAGGATGAAAGTCTTTCAGGGAGCTGGTGTTCCCAATGAATTCAGAACCTTGCTAGATAACAACTATTCACTGTTACAGTGGCTGGCACAGAGCTCTATGCTTGACTATGGTTTTGAATGCATACGCCAAGCTCTTCTGCAGAAAGGAAGAGATGATTAAACCTCTCATGAATTTTTTTCTAAAATTGGAAGAGCCATTTCAAACCCTGTAGATAAGCATTTGTAGATATGCCTGTACAAAGAAGAGCCCTGTTACCTTAGGCTGGATGACACCCAAAACAAAAAGGCTTGCCCTATCTCTATTAACTAGTCAAAGTGATAGGCAGGGGATTTGGTAATGTTTTTAAAGATGCATTTACAGCAACAGGGAACACACTACAGTCTTCTGTACTGCTTATCTCCTGCCCATTGCTCCAATTGAATATTCAACTCCTGCCCTTAGTGGAGGCAGGCTGTGGGGCTCAATTGAGTTTTCTCAGTTCTCTCAACTTGGATCCAACTGCTTAGGATTCACAGGAGTAGTCAGACACCAATTCAAGAAGAGCACTTGAGAAGAAGGGGCTCAAGTCTCATTAAACTCAACAGATCTAAGCACCTGGTCTGTTGCAGCTTTGCTTATCAGCGTTTGTTCAAGAAACTATGAAAGTAATGCACTTAGGCACACCAGCATTCCTGGTACAGCTCATGCTCCTGGAGCACACAACTGGAAGTCTAGCAAAATTTTACTTCTCAGACAGCTAAATTGGATTATTTGGAACTCCAAGACTCTGCAATTTAAGGTTGATGTTATCCATCCATCTAGTTTAGACAGCTCTCTTAAGTAGTAATTAAGTAGTAATTGCCTGCAATGCAGAAAAAGCCCTGTAGAGGATTCTGCCAAGAGCACAAGAAAAAATACTAGACAGGACAAGATACATAAGACAAGAAAATGAAAGAATTTGACTTTTAAAAAAGTGTTTTCAGCTAAGGTGTGTCTTAGCCCTTTTTTGACTTAATTAGCCCTTCCATGGTGGCTATGGCAGTCACAGTCCAGCAGATTTAAGACAACACATGGAGAAAAGAGAACAAATGCACTTGTAAAGGAACTCCACTAGTGTCTGACATTATTCTAGGTGTGAATTAGCCTAAGTAGTTTATCCTCAAGCAATTTCCATTTTCAAACTCCTGTGCCAACTAACACTTTGCCAAAAGCAGAAAACTGACTGCCAAATCTTATCTTGTAGTTAAGCACAGTGCTGCATCTTGAAAACAGATTTTGGGAGAGGGGCTAGGCTTGGAGGTGATAAACAGGATAGGAGAGTTCAATGCTATGTGGCCACTCCTCAGTTCCTTCCAAAAATAAACTGCTATACCCTTTAAAACAAAACCTTGATCATACAAGATATTAAAGCCCTTAGCTCAAGCACTCTTTGTACACAGCAGGAGGAGATGTTATCAGGAGCAGGCCAGCCAACAGAAATAACTGCTACAGCAAAATTCTTTTGTGACTGGTCCTTTGTTTCTGAACACCCAGCAAGAAGCAAAGGGTCTCCCTCACTGGAATGGAACAACCCTGTGTAACAGTGAGAAGTTTGCAAATATCATTAGCTACTATTGAAAACAGCAAGACGGTGAAAAAACACAGTGTGAGGGCTTACATATGCTTTATCACTTCTCTGCCATTCCCACTCCCTATGCACAACCACTGTCCCAAACAATGAAAGGGAAGAAGGTTACTGTCTAGTGAACGGAACAGGATATTGTAAGGCAGGACCTCCTGGAGCCAGGCTCACAGTTAAGTGCAAGCTGCTGTAAAATATACAGCTGGAGCCTGCAGTCAGAATGAAGTTCTGGCTACACTATTGTACCGGGGAGCAAGGACACACAATTACATTTATCATGCCTTGCACCAATGATCTGCATTTGGAATAACACTGCCTCTGTATGCATCTGGACACAGACTCTGGCCCAGGCAGGTGCATTAATACAGTTTCAAAAGCCATCCATGCCATTTGCAGATGACTGTTTCCTCACTGGTCTTCCAGAGACTTACAAGTGTCAGATTTGGTGACTGGTCTTTGGCACATCATCCACAGAACAACCCTCATTCAAAGCATATTTAAAAAGTTACACAGAGGACAAACAAGAATCATGTTGTTATAGCTGATACAGCCAGAACAAGAAGATGTATAAAACAAGAAAAGTAGCTACTAGGGGAACGTAAAAAAGATATGAGATACAGCAGTCCCACCCAATGATGTGCTGCCAATATTTTAAAATAACAGGTCCCAGAAGCATCTCCCCATCATGTGATGGATCCCACACAGCAGGAGTGGCTGAGCTGCACAGAGAGAAGTGCTGGGTGGGTCAAGGAATCTGTTTGCTCTTCTCATTTTCCTCATTTAAACAATGTTTTCATAAACACAACCAAGGAGGGAGGTGGCTCCACTTGGCAGACAGGCTCCTCCCGAGTAAATTTGCTGGAAGTGTTTATTCTCTGCTCTTGAAAGCTATAGTGAGCATACTCAACAGCTGTGCACAGAGCTCAGCAGGTACAAACCAAAGCGGTGCTGAAGGCTTTGTGCAGGAAAGGAGATTGATCCTTCCCTCAGTATTCCTCCTTCCCCCTTCCAAAATACCTGCTCTTCCAGTATAAGTAGATGCATTTGAAAATAATGTAGTTTTACTCCCCAAAACTGCTTGCATGAACCTCAAGCAGGGATGAATGAGTAATAACCAGAAAATACAATTTGGCATAAGAAATCACTTTCCTCTTCAACAAGGGCTTGTTCCTCAAATTCCGGTGACCATGCTCCCAACACACAATTGTCCCAAACCTTACAGACTGACACAGATTGACCATGTGGGATAAGTACACCTTAGAGTCTCTCTCTATAATCCCCCTCTGTTTAGGTGCTCACTTGTTTCCTAACCATTTTCTGGGTCCACAGAAACAGAAGAGATGTAAAAACCACTGCAGTGCAGCAAGGCTCACCCCTGTTCTCACTAGGTGATGCAGTGTGGCAGGAACTTGCTCTTAAATCACTCATTTCAGTCCTCTTCCCCCTCATACATATAGATGATGCTTAATTATAACTGACACATATTTCTCCTGCAGGGATTGCTTTATGTATTTCAGTCACCTAATGCTAAAAAAGCACAATCTTATTTTAGTCCCAGACCAGGTTCCCAAGAATCTGAGCTATCCAGCTCATTTTATGCTCGGTGTGAAGGAGACAAATGTATCTACCTTACATACTTCTGTCTTTTCATACGTAATAACCAGGTGTTAAATTGTCCTCTAGGGAAGAATTCTATAGGGGCTGAGAGACTGAGGTATTACAAAGCTGCTTACATTGAGGCCACTCATGATTTATGTGCTATATGATCAGCCAGAATCAGTCTCTAGGGTTAAGCTTGCAGATATTAGTTTGCCATAGACAGAAACAGTGATCTAATCAAGTATTTTGCTATTGAGTATGTAGCCTAATTAAGATATTATAATATATTCAGGAAGTAACATATGGCCCATGCCCTGTAAGAGTTTTCTTGTAATATGAGAAAAAAACACTTTTGTATAGGTTTATAGTGATTAATGAGAGGAAACTAGCATTAGAAAAATAAATAAATAAGAACCAGAGACATGCAGGAATGTTGGAAAAGAAAGAAAGGCCCATCAGCAAATAAAAGCAGCACTGTGATCTGGTCTGAAAATAGTTCCCCAAGTTAATTTATCATCTCTGCTACATTAATAAATCCATGTGCATGGCATTTGGAAAATGGCACACAGTGCTCAAGATGCTGAAAGTACCGGTAAGGGAAACAGTCCGTGTTTCCATCAGGTATTTAAAAGGGTCAGGTTCTTCACTCTAGGGTGAAACAAAGGTAATCTTGTTTCAGAGAAGGCAAGACAAAAATGGACTTGTGCTCTGTGCAGGACAGCTATTTGTTGTGGGCAAAACATAGTGACAGCAGGCAAAGTCCTTACTTCCAGTAGCTTAAATGTAAACTCCTCGTTCTAACAGGCTGTACTTGTTCAAAGGCTCTGAGTGACAGTGAGAGTCAGAATCCGTTGCCTGAGAAGGCTAAAAGTTAGCTCAGGATCCTTAACAGAGTGTGCAGCCTGCTCCCACCATAGCCAGAAAAAGGAAACCTATGTCGCGACCCAGCTCATAGAACTGCCCTGGGTGGGACGAGTGGGGTTCGCGGAGGTTCTATATATATATTCCCTTGGGGCAAATTAAGGTGAGATGGCACCAAAGAATTGCATACTGGCTTATAACTTTAATGCATACAATTGTTTAGGGAAAAGGGAAAATGTGGGGTATACAATAGAATCAAGGGAAAAGGGAAATTACTTGGTAAAGACAATTCATTGCAACATTACCAACCGCCAACAACACCAAATCTTACAGCAATGTGATAGCGACAGCATAATCTCCAACAATACTAAGAAACCCGCAACTGCTTGTAAAACTTGCAATCACTTAACCCACAACCGTTCGCAACACTTGCAATCACTTTTCAGTATTAAAATAGACAACCTACGGAAAATCTGCTGAAACAGCCCCAAAAGGAGCTGGCATAAAA
>NW_010098714.1:0-1227 GCF_000699245.1 Pterocles gutturalis
TACTCTTGGCCCCACACACCCAGGGTTTTTTTCTTGCCGTGACCCTGAGCAGGCGCAGGGAACAGCCTGTGTCCCAGATAAGTGCAGCAACCAAAGCCCCTGGGGCACGGGGAGCCCTGCCTGCACCCCCAGCCCCCTCCCCACCACTGCCCTGCACCCTGGGGTGCCCAC
Organism: Pterocles gutturalis; assembly: GCF_000699245.1. Classification (NCBI taxonomy): domain Eukaryota; kingdom Metazoa; phylum Chordata; class Aves; order Pterocliformes; family Pteroclidae; genus Pterocles; species Pterocles gutturalis. The sequence goes on from NW_010098714.1 coordinate 172, forward strand.
CCAGTGTCCGAGCAGTGGGGCAGCCAACGGGAAGCCTGGGGCTGGTGCCATCATCCAAACCTCGGCACTTCTGCAGGAAGCTGTCGGGGGTGTGGGGGGCAGTGGGAGGATGCAGGAGCCCGGCCCAGGCAGAGGACAAGGGACACCAGCTATCGAGTCGTCCTTGCATGTCCCGGATGGCTCTAGGATGGGATCTGGGTGTGAGACACCCAGGGAAGTGCCAGTGGTTGGCAGTGGCTCCCAGGGAGTAGGGCACACGAGGCTGTGGGTACGGCTGGCTGTTGTCATCCAGCTGTGCACATCTGGCCAGCTGTGGGGGAACAGCACATCTGGCAAAGCAGCTGTAAGCCTCTTTCCTGAACCTCTGCAAGCTTTACAACCATCTCGGCGGGCAGGGTGCTGCCCAGCTCCTGCCACCCCGAAAGCCTCCCAGAGCCCAGGTGAGCCAAGCGGAGCCGGCAGCGCTGTTCGGGATCTGAACCCTGCAACCTGGCCCTGGAGAGCCGCGATCCGTGCCAGCGCTTTCCAGGTTGCTGCCTGTCCTCCCCTGACCCCGGCAAGGGGATGTTTCCTGGCAGCGGGAATACAACCGCAAGCCTCAAAAATAACCTGCCTTGCTCCCAGGGCTCCTCACAAAACAGGTCACGGTCCTTCCGTTTAATCCCTGGGCGCGTGACGAAAATCACTTGGAAGGAAAACACAGCGGATGCTTCTGGGGGGCCCTTGGTGGATGCCACTGACTGCCCTGTGAACGTCCCCTCCTTGCTGTGGGGTACGTCCTTAGCAAAGATAACAAATGTGCTGGTTCGAGTGCTCCGAGCAAGGCGCTGAGCTGGGGCTCAGCTGGAGGAGGCAGTCGATGGCGCTCCCTCTGCTCAGCAGGGAGAGGTTGTCCCGAGCTGTGGCGTGGGCAGCTCACTCCTGCTGTCCCCATTTTAGGGGGAGAGGATATGATTTGCCTCTGAGTAGAAGGAAACAGCATTTTTCCCCCTCCAGCTGGGGCAGGAGGAGGGTTCTGGAGGCGGGGAGGTGGCAGCAGGGCAGGAGGCAGCAGTG
>NW_010098715.1:0-273 GCF_000699245.1 Pterocles gutturalis
CTCTGGGGTGTAACGCTCCCTATTGCAGCAGTATCCCCAGCTCTGGTTTTGGCTGATTGCATCTCCGCAGCGCTGGGCAGAGCCGGTGCAGCCCCGGCACGGGCAGCGGCTGGGCCCCCGGGCTGGAGCTCTGCTCCGACACTCTCTGGAGGTGCCGGGCGGCAGTTTGGGGCCAGGCAGTCGGCTGCTGGTTTCTGTCCTGGGGAAGCAGCGCAGGCTCTCGAAGGTGCTGGAAGGCGCGGCGCGGGGCGGTCGGCGGTTAAACGCAGCGGG
>NW_010098715.1:338-963 GCF_000699245.1 Pterocles gutturalis
CGGGGCCGGAGGAAGGGGTTGGAGGGATGGGGGAAGGAGATGAGCGCAGATGTGTCACCTCAGCCTGGCTCTGCTGCCGAGGCGGGAGGGAGGGCGCAGGGAGAGAGGTGATGCTGGCGATGGGCAGGGTCTGGCCCTTGGGATGTGCTGGGACGTGCTGGGGGTGAGCCAGGGGATGGGTGCGGGGTGCATGGGCACATGCACAGCCCCTCTGTGCTGGGGGAGAAACAGCTCAGAGCCAGGGGAATTGTGAGTTTTCTACCAAACTCCAAACATCAAAGGGTTTTTGGGGAGAATTTGGCTGTGAAAATGTGGAATGGAGGTTTTAGGGCTTCCCTGAGCAGTTCATTCCCATGATACATTGCCTTCTCCAGCTGGAAAGCATCCCTGCTTTCTAACCTGGGTTTGTCAGGCTCCAGCTTCCAGCTGGTGGTTTCTGTTCTGCCTCCCTCTGCCAGGTGAAGGAGCTCCTCGTACCTGGCATCTCCCGCAGCACTGTGCTTGGGGCTTGCTCTGGGCTGCTTTTCCCTCCCGCTCAGGTGTCCTGCCCTCTCGCAGGGAATTCCCTCCCCGCTCTCTCCCTGCTCCCCATAACCCTGTGCTCTCCGGTTGCAGAACGGGGGGG
>NW_010098715.1:985-1307 GCF_000699245.1 Pterocles gutturalis
CCCCCCCGCTGCTGCGGCGCTCACAGAGCTACATCCCCACCTCAGCCACCAAGCCACCCGTCGGGCCCCCCGTCCTCAAGAGCGGCTTCTGCGTGAAGCAGGGGAATGTGGTGAGTGCCGGGGTCGGGCGGCTCGGCAGGTGGGCGGCACTGGGCTGGCTGCTCCCCACAAGCCGGGGATGCTCCAGGGATGCTCTGGGGTTGCTCCAGGGATGCTTGGGGATTGCTCCGGGGATGCTCTGGGGTTGCTCCAGGGATGCTCCTGGGTTGCTCTGGGGATGCTCTGGGGATGCTCCAGAGATGCCGGACCAAGAGAGTACCGG
>NW_010098715.1:1426-1644 GCF_000699245.1 Pterocles gutturalis
CCCTGGCTGCCGCTGGTGCCGGGGTCCCATGGGGGTCACGTCCCAGCGCGGCCAGCCTGGGGCCAGCCCAGCCCATCACTGTCCCCTCTCGTCCCCGCAGGACAAGGAGCCCCTGCGCTCCATTCTCCTGAAGGACATCTGCAAGACCCACGAGTGCCTGGTGAAGTCGGGGTAAGCTGGGAGGCAGCTCCCGAACCGGAGGAGGGCAGAAGGAAACG
>NW_010098715.1:1699-3263 GCF_000699245.1 Pterocles gutturalis
ACGGGCACGCTCCTTATCTCCATAGAGGAGGAGTGCAGGGCCCTGCGCAGTAAATAGCACCGTGGAGGGGGAACAAAGGTGTTTGTAAAGCAGCTGAAAGGCATTCGTGGGTGTTTGAATGAGTGGAGGTGGCTGTGCAATGGCTTGGGAACAGTTTATTGCAGCAAACGCTGATAAAATCAGAGTGACTGGGAGACTTGCAGTGGAAAATGAGCTGAGAAAACAAACCTCTTTAGCTAAAGTAAAAATGTATTTTTATTAATATATCTTTGAGTTTTTATTCTTAGTAAGTACTGGAAAGTTCTCGTTTAAAATGAGATGGGTTGTGGGTCTGGGGAGGGGTGGGGGGTTTGCCCGCAGGCAGCAGGAGCTGGAGTGTTTGTAGCTGAAGGTCTCTGGGGAGCTGGAGTCTTCTCAAAATCCCGATGAGATCCAAGGTTTGCCTCCAGTATGTCCTTCCCCAGCACACTCTAGAGATCAGGGTCAGTGGGGCTTTTTTTTTTTTCCCATCCACGATGACTCCTGGGCATTGACCGTCTTTTTTGCCATTTCTAGTGACCTCCTGATGCGGGACAACCTCTTTGAGATCGTCACGAGCTCCCGGACCTTCTACCTGCAGGTGAGGAGCGGCAGCAGGTTTGCTTTCCTGGGCAGTGAGCTGGGCTGTGGACAGCCCGTGCCAGCCCTGCTCCCGTGGACGGGCTGATCCCCAGCCGCAAACGCCAGTGGATGGGTTTGGAGCATCGGGCAGGGAGGTGAGGGGGAACCGCCGGGGGTTTCACTTCTCCCCTCGGGCTTATTTATAATAGCGGCTGTTTGCGTGAGCAGGAAAGAGCAGGGACGAAGCACAGGGCGATCCGAGGAGCATCCCCAGCGCGGGGCGGATTTGCCAGAAGGCACGTCTCAGTGGGGCCGGTGTGTTTTGCAGGCGGACAGCCCCGAGGACATGCACAGCTGGATCCGAGCGATTGCAGGGGCAGTCCAGGCTCTGAAAACCCGCCCCAGGGTAGGTCCTGGCCTCTCTGCTTCTGTTTGGTGTCAAATGAAGATCGTACTGGTGTCGAGGTGTTTATTTATCAGATTGTGCCGGTGCTCGGTGCTCAGTTAGCCTGTTTGCAGGATGAGATCCCTGCCCTCTCCGGGTTTGTTTGCCAGTTGCTGGAAAAGTTTCCTTGAAAAGTGAGATTCAGCCATGGCACTGGACCAGAATGAACCCCACTCTGCCCCGGGGATCAGTGAGAGCCCGGCTGGAGGCAAAGGGCGGTTAATTCCGACCTTCACTTTGCTTAGGGGTTTTTTCCCTTTCTGCAGAGTGTGTCTAGAGCCTCCTCCTGGTGCCCAGGGCTTTGCACATTGCTCCCAACATCGCACACACAAACCCCAAGCCCAGCCAGCCCTCACTCTGCGTCTGTCCTTGCAGGAGATGTCCTTCATGCGATCCACGTCCCTGGCCAAGCCCGGGGGCTCCTCGGCCGCGTCCCAGCAGAGGCAGGCGATGGAGGAGAGGAGAGCGCTGTGCAAAGCCCCCTCCACCTCCTCCTGGCAGCCCTGGACGCCGGTGCCG
>NW_010098715.1:3294-4075 GCF_000699245.1 Pterocles gutturalis
AGGAGCTGCCAGTGCCACTGAGGGACTCGGTGTTCCTGCCGGCGTTCCCGGAGCCTGGCGCCGGCGCCACACTGGGCAAGCGTGTGCGGCACAAGTCGGAGCCGCAGCATCTCAAGGAGAAGCCGTTCGCCTTCGACCTGGACGATGAGAGCATCCGGACCTCTGACGTCTGACGGCGGCTGCCGGAGCTGGGCGGACCCTCGGTTACGGTGCTGGTTTTGCACTGCGGACGTCTGGGCACCAGCAAGCCGTGCCCGGGTGGCAACGTGCTTTTAGCAAAAAGTGATGAAAGCCGAGTGTGTAAATGGGACTGGGAGGACTGGTCCAGCCAACTCGCCTGCTGCTGCCGTGGGATGAGGACGCACAGATGTTTTCAGAGCAATGTGAACTCATTTCCGTACCCAAATCCGCTCCCGTGGGAGGTGTGATAAATAGCCTGTAGGAAATCCAGGTATTCCCTGGGCAGCGAGACTGTCTGACGCTTGCTGGAGCGGTGCCCATGCAGCGCAGAAAGCAGCACGCGTTCGGGGAGGAAAGCTCAGTCCAGAGTTATGTTAACCTGACATGAGAGCGAGTGCAGCATCCCTTGGGTGAACCTGCTGCGGTCTGCAGCGAGCAAGGCTTCCCTCTGCTGTGGACTAGTGACTGGTCGTTTTTTTTTTTTTCTTTTTTTCCTCTTCTTTTTTCTGTCTGTTTTTTGGCATTACGTGTTCTCTGCTCTGCAAAGTCAGCTCAATGTGCTCCCCAGGAGCAAAAAGCTCAGTTTGTCCCTGCCCTTTCC
>NW_010098715.1:4112-7124 GCF_000699245.1 Pterocles gutturalis
CCTTTCCAGTCTCCAGCTGTTCGCCAGCTGTGCTTCAGCCCGCTCAGGCTCAGTCCGGGGTCGAGCGGAGCTTTATCAGCGGGGCTCCGAGGCGTGGATTAGCCCAGTGGAGCTGAACAGGGTTAAAACTGCATTTTCCTGCCTCCATCCCCTCCTGCGTCGCAGCGGGGGCTCGGGGCAGGCGCAGCTGAAGGTGCCGAGGTGCAGCCGGGGGGGCTGGTGATGGGGACCCCCGAATCTGGGGTACGAGTGCTCAAAGGGGGCGTGTGGAGCTGCTGGAGAACACTGAAACTATGAAAACGAGCAGGAATCAATGCAAACGGTACAGGGCGAGTGTTAATATTTGTTATTTAACTGTAGACCCCTAGATCATGCTGTTCCTTCTCCTTTTTGCTTCATTTGCACTAGTGTTTGAAATATTCTTTTTTAGGCTGCCTTGCTGCTTGGCTCGTAACACGGTGCTTCAAAAAATGTTTTAGCAGTTTGGAAAGCCAATCAAGCATGGAGTCCAGCGTTTGGCGATAGCGCTCTGACCTCATTTCTGCCAAACATCAAACACAGAGAGACGACGGTTACTTTGTGCAAGGCTTCCAAACCAGGGAGCACCAATTATTTTTGTTGCTTGATAATTGCAAAGTTTCCTGGGGCCTGGGCTGGTAAAGCAGAAGCTTGTTGCACAATTAGGGTTAATTATCCAAGAGGAGAAACTACCAGTGGCTCCAGTGCTATTGCAACATTCCCGTTTCTCATTCCCACCCTCCCCGCATCCCCAGGACACGCAGGGGCTGAACACGAGACCGAAACAAGCGTGTTCAGAGGCCAGCCGGGCTCCAGACCCATCCCTCAGGCAGGTGGTGTTGCGGGGAGGGATTTCTCTCCCCTCCCCAAGGACCAGGCAGATGCAGCCAGACCTCGCTGGAGCTTTGCAGCGATTTTTAAAGCCAACGGGTCCCCCCCCCGCCTCTGCGTCTGCCCGGAGTTTCCCCCCGTTCCCAGGGACGCAGACTCGAGGGGTCTGGTGCCAGCAGAGTGCTGTGAGATGGGTTTGCTCTTTCCCATGGAAGCTCACAGGCGTTTCCAGCCGTTTCTGCAGGCGCTGGGCTGTGGATTTCAAGTGCTCTTAGGGCTGGGGTGCCTCACGCGGGTGATGCTCCGTGACTCCTGGGGGTGCCAGTTACCCACCTCCCACCCCTCGCTGTACATCCTGGAACACCCTTTTCCCCGTGTTTTTAAATAAAAAGAAAGTCCCAGTTGCTTTTCCAGGCTGTCCATTGGCATTGTGTATTTTGGGAAAGGATTGCTGGGGGGCTTGAACGCTGTCCTCCCAGCCCAAGGTGGGAGGTTTTGCTACTGATGCTGTTAAGACACCTCCGGCTATTGCTCATCTCGAGCCCTCCCGTAGGTAAGTGTGTCCCAATCAAACTTTTGGTTTCTGCACTTCGTTACCTTTTTTTTTTTTTTTTTTTTTCTGGCTTGCTGCATAATTTCCCTCCCCCTGACCCCCATGGGCTTTTCAGCCCCAATGCCCCACCGGTCTGAGGAATGTGGTAGTTTCATGATGAAGCCTCCCCCTGCCCCGCTGCCCTGGGACCTATTCGAAGCTGCCAAATCCAGATTCCTTGTGACCTAAACGGGATACAAACCCCGTTCCTCGGAGAGGAGGAGTTGTTGCAATAAACCACAAACCAGACCTGGAGTGGGCAGGATTCCTGGCCCCACTGAGCCCCGCTGCAGCTCTGCTGGAGGCAGAAGCAGAAGTAACGCAGAAGAAACGAACCCAATGGAAAGGGCTGGAGAGGTCTTGGTTTGCAGAACTGTGTGAGAGCCACGAGTGTGCGTTTACTGTATTTTACATGAAACGCGTCTGGCCTTTTGCATAGATGGATTTTGTGTCTGGTTCTGTCCGTGACTTACTGCAGGTTCCTTTTCCCATTTTTATTAATCTCGGTAAGTTTTCAGACTGCATCTGGTGGTGCTTCCTCTTTCGGGTGCGTGCTTGCTCGCTCAAAGCTCCTGCTCATTTTGGTGCTGCGTGCCCTGTGCCGTGGGCTGGAGCCAGAGGGGCGACCCCTCCCCAGCTCTGACCCCTCCCCAGCTCTCCGGCAGCTCTGGGTGGAAATGAGCCTTCCGTCACTACTGAGGCAAGGCTGGTATGAACGGTTTGATAAAACACAAGCGGTTACCACTGAATGCTCGTGGTTTTAAAGAATATCCGGCAGAAGGGAAAGGGAATGCAACCCGCTGCCTGGGCAGCACCATGTGTTTTAAAAAGCAAGAGGACAGGAGGAAAACCAGGTAATTTTAAAATAACACATGTGCTACTCTGGAGCGGTTGCAGGGTCCTACAGATGATGTTTCTGGAACAAAAAGTCCAGTGACACAAAGCCACACCGAGGGGCCTGTGTCTCTGTGTGGCTGTACGTATTCTACTAATATTGAAAGTACGTGGAGTCAGCTCCTTCCAGACTTTATTAAGATTTGTTTCACCACCTGTGTTTGCAAGGTCTGATTTCTTAAACTGTCACCACTTGAAGGGGGGAGAGAATCCAGATTATTTTAAACAAGCAAAATATATACTGAACAATTTTGTGTCCAAGGTTTGTACAGAGGAATTTACAAGAGTAATTGTTCTGCACGTGAAGTTACAGCTCTGTAAATTCACGCTTGTGCAAGGCATGAGTCTGTTCTGACGCCGGGGGTCAGAGGAGTCCATCTCCAGCCCTGCAGAGATGTGGGGAGCTGCTGCGGGGGTCTGCTCTGCCCCTCTCAGTACACCGTGCACCAGTTGCTGCCGTCGCTGGGCATCAGCCCCCCGGTGATGAGGAGAATCAGATCCACAAACCACCAGATCCCCAGGCCCCCCAGAGTCAGCAGCTTCCCCACCGCTGTCCCGGTATGTCCCAGGCAGAATCGATCCACTCCAAAGCAACCCAGGAAAAACGAGTAGAGCAGAGTGGTTATAAAGTAATGGCCAGTGTACCTGCAACGGAAACGTCCGGGGGTGTCGGGGCG
>NW_010098716.1:0-17610 GCF_000699245.1 Pterocles gutturalis
CTGACCCCGCGCAGGGGATCGTGCGGGGCGAGACGCAGGTGAAAAGCACAGCGAGTGTCCTGGGCTCTGGGGGCGGTGGGGAAGCACCGGGGCAGGAGCTCGCGTCTTGGCAGCGGCCCGCCAGCGGCGCGGAGCTGATCGGCAGCGCCATGTCCCCGGTGTAACTCTCGGCGCAGTCAGGGGTCAGGCCGGCTCTCAAAAGTTTATCCCTCGTATGATCATCGAACCTTAGCACCACTTAGCTGTGATCAGGCGAGGTTAAAACGCGTAGCGCCTTGTACGGTACCGCAGTTACGTGTGGAGTTACAAATAACGACCGTGATTAACCTCCTTTTTCTGGATGCCGCCTTTGTTGGGGTTTTGTTAAAGGCGAAACGGGAATAGGAGTTATTTGCTTTGGACGTTTGTCAGGTGAGCGCTTGGTACAGTTGGGGGAGCCCTGGAAAGGTTCAGTGACAGGAGCCTGCGCTGGGAGATGTAACATCTAACTGGAGGTTGGGAGAAAGACCTACTTCAGAATAGGTCATTCAAGAGTTATATGAAAAAATACATTAAAGTTGCTTTGTGTAGTCCCCTGGTGATCTGGGAACTGTACCTGCACTGTCTGGTGTATTTGCTTCCTTGCCTTTGAAAATTCAGGAGGTGTCACTATTTGTGGAGCTGAACTGTGAAGGTTTTGTTGGGAAACGCTGAGTTTGGGTGGCTGACAGGAGAGCTTTGAAGACTTGACTTTATTTAAACTAATATCCCTAAATGGTCATTACCTGTATTGAAAACAAAGGATTACACAGCTGACCACTAATGTTTTGTCCGTATAATATATATACTTTTAGGATACACTGTCTTGATAGCTGCAGGAGGAGCTACTTCTTGTGTGAGAGGAATTACATCTGGATTTGATAGTCCTGCCTGACACAGAAGAGATTTATTTTGAACTAACTTTCCTCTTGTATTTTTAAGAATATTTTGTCTAGTATCAGAATACAAAAAACCTGAAGCTGATTTGAGTCAGCTTTCTTATTTTTTCCCAAGCAGGCAAATACTTCCCCACCACCACCCTGCACACCCTGTTGCAGATGTGTTATAGACCACAAGGGAGACGGGGGGGAAAAAAAAAGATACTAAATGGCCTCTCCCTTCCCTGAGAAAATGAGCAAAATTTTTTCTAAGCAGGAGAGCAGAAAGGGAGCCCTTAGGTACTGTGAGGATTTGGCCTAGGCAACACCTGTTTAGCCAAAAGCAAAAGTCTTCAGATAAATAATGATGTAAATGTGAGTGAGATTAGTTGAAGGCTTTGAGATAACAGAGATGACAGTTATACAACCACCAAACTACTTATATTTCTAGATATTCCATATGAAGAAAGTAAGGAGCTGATACTATTGGCATAAAACCTACACCTACACATTGCTGTGTAGATGCTGTGCTATCCAGTTTGTCACCTCATGTGCGTTGTTAAATTTCAGCCATGAAACCCTGCAGCAATTATTAGTGTTACTGTGGTACTCGTCCACATAATTTGCTGTAAGACGTTCTCACATTGGATAATATTAGATGTCCCACCCATGGTATATAAATATCCAATGCAAAGTATGTAGAAGAGAGACTATTTGAAACCATGGCTTTGAAGGAAGATGAATATTGAAGTTATTCTGTTGCATGACATCTAGACAAGATGCGCCTTTCCTCTGCCCCATGTTGTCAGCTTGCTTCATTTGTTCAGCTGTATATTTGGGTTCTTCAAAAATAATAAGTTTTATATCCACAGACAATCAGGTCCTGAGATGAAGCCTGAGCACATGTGAAACACAGATGTAGAAGGCTAAGCGTGTGATGGCTTAGAAAAATATTCTTGGGTGCACCCGGTGATGTTCATCCTAAGCTATTGAGCAGTACTGAACAAAAGTGAGGCACTGTCCAGGAGCAACCCCTAGCTTTACAAATCCCTCCTACAGTGGTCTGATCCCCCAAGCTCTGTCTATGAAAAAGGTGCTTACTGTCAGGTTGGGCGCTGCCTGTTTGATGTGCTGAAGCTGTAGTCTGTTTAGCTGTTGGCATTCTGTAAATACTGTAATAAACCAACTGGTCCTAGGGAAGGTTTCACCTCATGGTCATGACCTGTGGTGTCTAAAAATCTCCTGCTCCTGTATGTTAAGGGAGGCAGTTTGTAAATAGGGCAGGTCCCCTGCATAAGGACAGTGTTTTTATTCACACCCAATGAACAAACACCTCCACCCACTGTTGTTGTTTTAAAAGACTCCAGCTGCTCATGAATATAGGGTCAGGGAGGGCCGCCTAAATGTTTCTCTGTGCTTTCTCCCCAGCGCAGCCAGCAGAGCTGTTTCCTGTTCTTTGTTTCAAGGCTGGGGTTTGCGTCACACATTCCAAGTGGCATATGTGGTGCTCTTTCCTGTTTCGGGCTGTTTTCTGGCAGATCGGTGGCCCCATCCAGGCCCCTTGTCACTGCCCCTCAACTCCCAATCCCCACCCAATGAGTTATCATGTCTCTACACACTCACGATTGCTTAAGATGCCTGTGTTATGTCATAATGAGGTTTCCAAGTTAACCTTTAACGTACGCCCTCGACTCCAATATAGTTATGGGGGTGAAATGGAGAGCTTTGCTGCCTTCAGTAAAAACTTGTACTCAAGTCTCCAGAAGGTTGTGAGCCAGTTTTCTGCTCTCACTTGCTCATCAGCTGATTTGGAACAGCTCCATTAAAGAAACAGAGTTGCAATGATGTAAAAAGAGTGTAAGTGGGAAAAGAATCCACATTTGTAGGCTCATACTTGGAAGAGGGTTTTGGCTTCTGCCTTTACCCAACCGGAATGGCCCACCATAAGTGCTTTGTATTTCCAGATCTCAAAAGGAATATATATTTTCTTCTTATACAAACTGGAAGATTCCCTGTCTTCCAGATGTAAAAAGAAAATGAGGCACTGCTGGCTAACTTTTCTTTGGAATACATATGACTGTCCCACATTTTGCATTTTTGAAGGCATAAAAATCAAACTTTTACTCATGTTTTTATATTTGTCTTCTCCCCTCGTCCTGTTGGAGGCAGACATAGAGAAATATTGAGGGGAAATTCAGAAAGAAAACATAAATCTTTCTGTTGCTTTGGATTTGACAGAAGAAGAGCTAAAGGACCCAAGCCAAAGCTCATTGAAATCAAGAGAAAGACTTGTATTAACTTCAGTGGGCTTTTAATCAGGCCCTGGATGAAAATGCAAGATGGAGTGTTTATTTTTCTTTGTCACTTAGGGGCCCGGAATGTGCATGGTTTCAGTACACACAGAAATACTTGCACCCTGTCATTTTACCCCTTTTTTATTTCACTCATTTTTTAACTAATCTTTTAGCTCCTATTGTTGTTCTTTTGTGTGCTAATAGTTAGCTGTGATCATTGCAGGTATCATTTAAGAAGTATGTGAAATACATGCTTTGAACTTCCTCTTTCAAGGCTTAATTGTGAAAAACAAATTTTTACTGAATTGTGTGCACATCCATACATTGACTTGTTTTTTGTCTGTTCAGAAATCCAGATAACAAGGAGTATTTGGCCACACAGTTTTGGTAAGTTGATTATTGATTATTTTCATTTGTTACTCTCAGTGTTTTTACTTAGTTGTTTTTCTGTTAATTTTAGAATACCATGGATGAGTTTATCCATTAGAAACCAATTAGATATCTTAATTCTGATGCTGTTAATATGCACAGGATTTCAAACATACTTTATATTTTTTCCCATGACAGAGGATAAGTGTTGCATTTAACTGCATTTAATATTGGAAACTGGTGTATAATAAATGCAGTACATTTTGTGGTTCACACCTTTTTTTTAGCCGGAAGTTCTACAAAATCGGGGACTGAGATTAAAATTATAATAGTTTTGTAAATGAACTTTTTAATTAACACTGCTAACAGGAGGTCTTTTAGAGTTCTTTTATGCTGTCAGCATTGAAGCTTTGTGTTTTCATTCCGAGGTTAGTTGCTTCCAATCCAGAATATGAAGTTTGGCAGAGCTGGTTTTAGGAGAGATTTAACCCTTCCCTGTTAAGCATTCGCTTGATGCTGAGGCTTCCTTTGAGGGTTTTGTAGCCGTAGTTGGTATCTCCCAGGGGAAGGAAGTGTAAGTGTAGATAGCCAAATGGAAAGATAAAGCTCTAACAGGTTTTTAATAGTAAACTAAGTCATAATGGAAAAAAAAACAAATGCGGGGTCTGCCTATCATGCAGTCAGTGTGTGTTACCAACAAACTAACTTGATCCATGAAGGCATGACAGACTTTAAAGAGTCTAAGCTGCTTTGATCAGTGCCTCATTTGTAAACACTACACTATCCAGCTCTTCTCCGTTTTTTTTTTTCCACTTCCGTAGGTACATAGAAGCTCATTGACATTTGCCCTGTGTTCAAACCCTCATTCAAATTAATTATTTAAGCTATTATTCATAAATGTACACTTTCTTTCTTTAGCATGAGATTTTTTTCTTCTTCCCTAAAATCAAAAATGTTGAATCTCTGTTTCATATTTCATGAAACAGCAGAACTCTTTACATAAAAGAACAGTATTTTCTGTCGTTCTTCCCTTGTAATAAAAATATAGGATTTCTGTTTCTTCTTTTAAATTATCTTAAAAATTAACCTCTTAAGAAAAACACAACAAAAAACAAAGTTCAGTTTGGAAGGGAAAGATTATCATACCATTCCACATACTTCACTTGTTTTCAAAAGTCTGATCTTTTATCCTTACTAGACTGTTTCTCCTTCTAAGAAGTAGCTTGAGACAGGAAACCAGACAGCAGTCTGCCCTGATAAGGGAGAATATTGTCTAATGGATGTACCTCGAGAGCTTTTCCCTTTAGGTTCAGTAAACGTGGAACTGAAGGTTCAAAAGTAGAGAAGATATTTTCTTAATGAGAACTGCAAGAACTTTTCTGCCCAAAATTTTTACATACAAGAATGCCATTTTCAGGCATGTGGCTTCGAAGAGTCTGCAACAGGATTATCGTAAATTTAATGGAAATACTGGTTAGTCTGCTACACAGCTGATAAATGATTATGTTGATTATGTCAAAGCAGTTCTAGGTAGTGACATCAACAAAGTTAGGATGCACAGGTTGTGCAAAAAAGCAGATTTTTCAGCCTGCTTGCAGTTCTGAAAGGAGAAAGGTAAAAGATTTTCAAGTCAATAAAACGCAAAAATGATCTGAAATACTAAATAACAGAATCCTATAGAAGTGTTCTTTTTCTTTATGCCTATCACATAGAACTTTCAGCAGAAAAATTTTGCCCAGGTACTGTTTTCTTTTTACATGATATCTTAACTTTTTCAACAGTTATTACCATTTTCCAGTGGAAATCCAGTGAATAAACAAACAGAAGGCTTCCAGTCAGTGAAGTGTTTTCTTGCTGTGCTAGTTCTTCATGATTCTCCCCCTGCTCTCTTCATGGCCTGGCTGCTTCGGTCCCTTCCGCCAGCACTGTGTCTGGGCCTTTGCTCCTTTCCCTGCACTTGCTTACTTTGACTGAGTCTGGCTGCTGTGGTGAGCTGGAGAGTTTCTTTGCCTGCTGCTATTTTGGGGTCCAGCATAGTTAAGTGCTTGCTTATTTCCCATTAAAGTTAATAGAACTTTAGAAACACTTTTTTTGCTGACTCAGGTCTTGATGAGCAACTGGTGCAAACACACCTTGTTACTAGTCCTGGAAGACACTTTTTGTACCTTTTCCAGGGAACCTGCTCTCAGAAACTGGTTTTTCTCTGTCAAACTCTTTTTCAAGGTTCCACTGAAGAAGACTTCTCACCCACGTTCAGAAAACCTCCCCACCCTTTGGATTTCATCAGTGGAGAGTCTTCTATGTCATTTCTCCTTAGTATCAGGGGAAGTTTGACTCAAGGCTCACAGAAGAAGTAATAGTTTCAGAGCAACAGTGTTAAGTTCCAGAGGGCTTGGGCTGAAGAGCTTTGGCCACATGTCTTAACGCTGGCTGCTAGATATCAACAGTGCTGCAAGAGCTGCAGTGTCTTTGCGGAGGGTACTCGTGCAGTGCTAATTTAGCAGATATCATTAAATTATTCTGTAATTATACCAGCAATAACAATCATACCTTGAAGCTTCTAGACAAAGCCTCACTGTACAATGAGGCAGCATTCCTTGCTTCCCCCAGGCACAAAGATTGAGAAAGCAAACCCTGTGCATGCTTTCATGCAGGGTGAAGAGAAGCAGAATTTATGGTCACCACCTCCCTATCCACAACAAGAGCATCTGTCAGGTCACTGACTGATTTTCCAGGTATTTGATGAGAGCAAAGGCTCTTTATTAGAGGGAGGCTTTGTAGTTGTTGGATGTACACAGTCAAAATTGTCCCTCCACCCCACCCTTTCCTTTCATAACAGGTCTGTAGAGTTGGTGGACCTTGAAGGGAGATGTACAGAGCTGCTGGGAGTAGCTGCAATGCGGTTGGTCTTCTACAGCTGCTCTGCAGTGTAGATGTGTAGTTTGTGTGTTCTTTAACCACGCTCATTTCATCCTGGGTAAATAATCTGTAGAAGCCCTTATTGTCACAATGCACATTAAGTACCTTTAAGCTTTCATTTACTCTTTATTATGTCTCTGAAACAGTGAACCATACCTGTCAGGAAGTTAATATTGAGAAGTCTTCAATCCTAACAAGGTGGTGAGCTCTTCTGGAAGCAATACTTTGCTGCATATTGGATCATAAGGCCAGAGTTTGTGTTTTTTCGGGCTGTTTTCACTGGACTTCATATAGGAAAATAGTGAGGGACTTTGCCTGGACTTTACCTTGCACCTGTCCTTATTTGCATACAAAACCCAATTGCTTCATTTGTCTTTCTGCAGTACAGGGTGTGAGCAAAATCTTATCAAAAGCCATGTCCTGTTTGGACAAGTTGGACTGACTTGGCAGAGATCCACAGGGTGGAGTGAATGGGAGGAGGCAAGAAAGAAAACTGGGTGGCTTGTTAGCAGAAAAAGAGAGGGAGAGCAAAAAAAGGAGGGTGGAATGTTTGCCTACTGGATTGTAGTTAATTATTTAGTTTCAGATTACATGCATTTTAAATTCTTTTGACCCACATGAAAAACCCCTTTAATGCAAAATAGTTTATCTAACAAAGTGAAAGACAAAGGCCCTTATTTTTTAATACACTTAATATGAATATATTGTTGTCTTTTCACTGTTTTTTCCAGAGTACCTCAGGAATGAGAGGCAGTATTTTGATTTTCCAGAAATTAGTTGTGTTTACTAAACAATTTGTGGGCTTTCAAACAAGTACATTATGAAATCAGTGTGTAAAGTAGAACCCAACTGTTTTTTCATTCCTCTGTAATAGAAACAGATAAGGCTGTTTACCTTCTCTATTGCCCCCTTCTCAGATGTTTAGGAGAGAGAGATTGTGAGCTTTTGAGCTAGCAGGCATGATTTTACAAATAGACCAGGAAAAACTACTGACTTCTTACTAGAAGTAGCATGCTTTGTTTTTGTATGAGTGTGCATGCATGTGTTTTGTTTGTGAATGTGGTCCAAGCAATCAATTTGGAACATTATTTTTAAATACAATGAGAATTGTTCTGTGAGTTTATTTGCAGCCTAGGGAAAGTGTCCTTCTGAGCTAAATTTTAAATGCCAGACCCAAAGCTGGTTTATATTGACTCTATAGCAGCTCTATCAGTTTCCACCAAATAAGAATCTTACCCTCTGACCTGGACCGACAGGACCAAATATTATATGTTAATTGATTTTCCTTTCTTGAAAATTGGTTTCCAGTCACTATCAAATAGGGAAAAGAAACCTACCGTTTAAGAGTAACATGGTAACGAAGTGCTCAATTTCTGTACTATGATGCAGCAACAAAAGTAATATTTTCCTCTGCTATTCTTAGATGACTGTACCTCAAAAAGACTGAGAATCTCTTTTCACTTTTATTCAGGGCATTACACTTTCTGTTGTCTATGTCAGTCTAATTCCTGCACAGTAATTTAGATCCCTCTCAGGAAACAGTCAAATGTGTATCAACACATCTGAAATGTGTATCAAGTGTCTTTCACACACTTTCTTGAAGTAAAAGGTGAAAAGGAGTAACTCTTAAACTGGAGAAAATCCAACTTTAAAACAACAAAAATTATGAAAAGATTAGCCTAGGAGCATGACTGCATGCTTAGAACAAACTCTTTCTTTCCTTCTCTTTCTCACTCTCTATCTTTCTTTCTCTTTCTTTCTGTCTTTTTCTTTCTCTCTACTCTTTTTCTTTCCCTCCTTTCTTTTCTTTCTTGCTCCCTTCCTCCCTTCCTTCCATTACAAATTGGTGTGTCACTTTATCCATGCACATGTAAACTAAAAATTTAAAGTTTCTTGAAACCTGAAAGCAAGTACTTCCAAATTCTTACATGCAAGGTCTGAGATGGTACATTTTACTGCAAACATTTTTTACATCTAAAAGTATAAATTTTTTCTGTTTTCACAATGCATATATATGTATGGGAATGTGTGTGGGTGATGGATAGATACACATACATATATTTGATGTGTGGATATATTTCTGGGAAGACAGTCCTCTGAAACATTAGTTCTAGCTATGTGAAATGTGAAAAGCCTGAAAAAGATAACAATTTAAAGAAAAATAGTATAGTTACTGACCTTCTCACAGACATACTTAAAGTATTTACAAAATTATCACAGCTTTTAACAAATAGTGCCATCTTGCACAACTGCTTCTAAAATAAAACTACATGTTAAGATTAAACTGGAAATTGCATTGAGCTGCTCTGTTTGTTTCACTTCTTTGCAATTTGGTTTTGTCAGGCCTTTGACTTTTGTAGGAAGAGTTATGAAGATACTTTAATTTACTTTTGATACTTGTTTGTTTCTGTTATTCAAAATGTATGCTGTTGTAGTATATTTTCATAAGTCTTTAAACTTTATTCACATACCTGAATAATTAATGATAGGCTTGTAACAACTCATGCTATCTTTCTCTGGAAGCTCTTAACAGTTTTATCTAAAAACACATGTGATAGTTCATTGCAAGGTTGTTCATTAGTGTAGGCTTATTAGAATTGTTTTAATTTGAGAGGGTACATTTAAGTTTCTGGGAGAATTTCCCAGCCCCAACTACAGAGACGTTTTTGAGCCTTTAGCCTACTTCCACAGGGTGAAATTGTCTGGATGGTGTGGTTTGGCTGCATTTGTTTCTTTCCAGTGCCATCTGCTGGTCAAAATTGATTTTATTTTTTTGTCCTCACGAGGTCATAGCACTTCCCAGGGAGGGCTGTGCACTGTACAGTGTATGGTCAGAACTTGCTCCTTTAACATCAGTCATATAATGTGTAACCTCAAGTGATTTATAAAAGCTCGCCAACATCTAAATGTCACTGAGAAAAACTTTCTTTTGCTTCTCTTTGTTTTTACTGTGTACGTGAAAGTTTCAACTTTTCTGTAAGGGCAAGAGATAATCCTCCCCAGAATCAGTTCACTGTATTATCAGCTAAATAAGATTATTATGAAGTTATAATGCTGATGAGAAATGCACAGTCTAAACTCTGATGTGTTTACACACTAATGACAGCTAATGAAAGTGACAATTCTGTGATCTTGGTATGCTGACATGCACAATGAAAATTCGAATTAACTTTCATTAAAGTGAGCAGCTGTCCCTTTGTTTCAATAACAATTGGGAAAGAATAAATTTACAATAACTGAAGTATTTAAATGAAGCTCAGTCAAATATTTAAGAAGCTATGTTAGAGTTCACAATAATCTGACAAAATTGTTAGTTCCTTACAGTTCAGAAAGTTGATTATGGAGTTCCCTGTGGCTTTCTAACACCTTGTCTTTCCCCTGCAGGCCAGGACATCAGAGGCATCAGAACAGGTGAATAAAGAAGATGCTAATGTTTGACCCAGTCCCTATCAAGCAGGAAGCCATGGAGCCTGTTTCAGTGGTAAGACTTAAAATATTTTAGCCTTTGTGATGACTGTAGTTTTTCCACTTTTACATTCATACTGAGTTTTCTCTAAGCTTTAGACTAGCCTAGGAAAGGCTGTAATGTTATGTTTGGTTTTAGGACAATCAGATTTACATTGTAGGAAAACTCTTTCTGTAGTTTATTAATTATTGCTCCTGAATGACCTGCCTCGTTACCTCCACTGGTCCTCCCATCCACAGAGCAGGAACATCTAAGTAATCCTCAGCCACTGTAGTGCAAATATCTCTGTAGCACATGCTGCTGATGGAGATGGGTTGAAATTAAGTTGCCAGACTTCACAGTGAAGTGGCAAGAGCCTGTGGTTTCGATGTTACACGTTTGAACTAAACGAGCACCTGCTCACTGTCCCCTTTTCTGTTTCTCTCTTGGCCTTGAAGACATGTGCCTGGGGTTAACTCAGCTCTCTAAACAGCAGAAAATTAATCCTGTCAAAAAAAGTAATGGCTTTTTGCTGGATAAACTGGGTGCATTACCATACCACATGAACAGATGGAACTAGGGCAGTGGAGGAGGAATGGGGAAAAAAGGGGAAGGGGAGACTTTTTGATTGGATTAATTTTCTGTCAACTTGCTGTATAGGGTCAGCTCAGAGAAGAGTCTGATGAGCAAGAGCAGCAGGAACATGTAGATGGGAGGGAGACAACGGGAATTGTGATGATTTAGGCTGCCAGGGAAGTATGGCCTTAGGAAGCAGTTTCATACATACTTTTCCTATTCAGATGTAGGCTGCTGCTGAAAGGGAAGGCTCATGCTTTTCTTCCTCCTTTCCAGCTTTGTGTCTCCTTTGTATGACATGACTTGATTGTGTGGCCACGGAATTATTTGGATCCTTTGGATCAGCTTATTGAATGGTCAGAACTGCTAACCCACCAAAAATACCCTTATTTTTTGGTTGGATCAGGAAGCTGATCTGACTCATTATGTGCAGCTGCTCAATGCTAGAGCAAGGGGAGTCGGAAGGATGAGGGAACAGGACCTCCCCTTTCGGCAGTAGCCTGCAATAAGATCAGGTTAAGTGTAACATGAAACCACACTACTAGAAATCAATTAAAAGCATGAAGTCAGTGTGCGTAGACTGCATTAAAGTCATGTTCTCAATGGCATCTTTCAGTTAAACGTTTGCTTCCTGTTTTATTTAAAATGTAGAATAATTGTAATCAATTTAAATGCATCTGTAAGCAGTCTGATTTCTTCAGTGCTGTCAGTAACACTTTAGAGAGTTCAGTTTATATGCATTTTTAAATTACAGTTTGACTTTTATGGGGTTTATTTACTTGAGAGCCCTGATAGGAAAAGAACTGATCTGTCACTGAGGGTGCAAGTATGACAAATTCCAATATTTGGGTGAAGAACGAACCTTAGTATTAGCCAGTCTGTCTGTCACTTCAATCACAACTATTGGAGAACCTTGTTAAGATTAGTGATGATTATCTATGACTATCTAAGGATGTCTAATGAGGCCCATCAAAGGTGGAAGATAGGCCACTTGTACATTGGAAGTGTCATTAAATGAATAACAGAAAAATCACTATAGAGATACTGTGGGCTGTCTTTTGTACACATCTGCCTTCATCTCCCAAAGAACATTCTGGAATGGCTTGGGATGATGCACATGAGAGACACAAGATCCTGTCCCAGATGGCTGTGTGCTTCTGCAAAACAGATGAGGTCAGTCCCTCAACAGGCTGACCAGGAGAGAAGTGAGCAGTCTTCCCCAGACCAGCAGATGAAGGAAAAACTGCAACAGGAAGAACAAGGAAGCATTTCTGAGCCAAGTGCATTTCAAGACTGTAGTTTCAAATGTTGCTTATTCTATACCACATGCTCCTTGCAGGGGTGTGGTGCCTTCCCCACATTGGATCTCTGGAGTCATCCTGGGTGTTCTTATAACTTGGTGTCATCACTCTGACCAGCTGTTAGAGATTCTTCAGAGCATTTTACCAAATTTATATGCTTTCCCTTTTGTTATTGCATAATGAAAAAAAAAAAAAGGGGGGGGGGGGGGGAAAGGAAAAGCAGAAAGTCCAGAGGAAAGGACATTTTTTGAGTGAGGTTCCCCTGGTGGAGATTACTCTGGTTTCCCTCGGGCTGAAGTGTGTGTTTCAGCTTCTGTACACTCATAGGCTGTTTAGCCCTAAGCCCTTGAGGTCCTGGCGTCCCCAGCACTTCTTGGTTTTGTGGCTTCCTTGGATCACTGATGCCATGGCTCCCCAGAAGAAACTGCTATGGAAACAGCTCTAACGGGAGGAATTGTGGTACAGGGAGAATATAGGAAAGGATAGCTGCCACTGAGTGTGTTACTTTTCTTTTGAGGAGGTGGTAAGGAAGAGGAACTGTTCCTCTGATGTTTTGGAGGTGTTAAGCATAGCATTCAGTTCACTGCGGGCTGACACAATCAGGATTTATTTGCGTTGTATCTTTCATTCTGATAGTATCATTAGAGGCCAAACTAAATGAAACTCCTTGGGAATTATTCATTATTTTACCTGAATATACACTGTCCATAGGTACAAAATCTGTCTTTAAAAAGTAGCAGTAACTGGGGTGGGAGAAGGAAACAAATTCTGGTTTTGACACCACTGTATTTCAGGGTGTGTGGATGAAAGGATTAAATATACTTCTCAGGTGACTGAAGCTCGCACCCACAGTATTTCATCACTCTAACAACAGCTCATGCTCTTTATTGAATTGAATTATTGAACACATTTTATGATCGTTCTTAATGAAACACTGACAGAGTCATCTGAGTCCTACCTAAGTATTTGCTCTGAGAACTTTCTAAACATTTGGACAAATACCAGTGACCATTTAGTGAAAGCAGTTGCTTTTTTGTGTGTTACGATCTTTGAACGTAAATAAACAGCTTTTCTCTGCCCTTCCCATCAGTCCCAGAACTACTTGTTTCACCTGTTTTAAAGATAGGTATGTGCTACATGAGGGGTTGGGGTTGTAAGTACAGATTTCATGTGGTGAGAATGCTTTTTCGTGTATTAGCTACTATTTGGATTAAATCCTATTCATCCTCTTACATGGTAGTGATTTGACAAATATTGTAAGTAGACAAGCAGATTCTTCACCTGCTTCTGTTTTTCCAAGAGGCTGGC
Organism: Pterocles gutturalis; assembly: GCF_000699245.1. Taxonomy (NCBI): domain Eukaryota; kingdom Metazoa; phylum Chordata; class Aves; order Pterocliformes; family Pteroclidae; genus Pterocles; species Pterocles gutturalis. The sequence continues at coordinate 13,109 of NW_010098716.1, forward strand.
TAGATTTTTAAGTTAAATTCATAGCATTATATAGTTTATAAAAGACTTGGTGAATTGCTTCAAAAGCTGTTTGCCTGTACAACAAAGATGATGTTTCACTGTGTCAGTATAACAGAATTTAGCAAATTCTAACAGAGTAGTGCCTGATAATGTTCCCTTGTGGAAACAGCAGTGTTCTGAGTGGCGATAGGTGTGCTTGTGACGTATTTGGCCAGTCTTTATTCTTGATAGATTGTCAAGAGGAAAAGCATGATGATTCTTTCTCCTTTTGGATTTATTGATTTAATTGTATGAGCCACGTGGATATGACTCAAAAATATTAGAAGTTCCTTTGATTTGTTTTTCCAGTTTCTTTTGTGGCTCAGTGCTCTGTATTTTATTACAGACAAACAGCAAAGAAAGGTAAATGAATTGCTTTGTAAGACCCAAAGAGGGAAAGTAGTTGTATCAAACATTAAAAAGAGTTAGATGGAGACTGTGAAAGAGTTGAAATACAATCCTGCATCATTATAATTATCTACTGCAATGACATACCATTCTGCACAGGGATGTTTAGGAAAGCAGAATTTACAGGAAGGTGGGAATTTGCTGGGTTTCTTTCAATTCAAGTCAGACCAAACTCCTCCATATACTCTTTCTACACACCAGAAATCCAAGGAAAATGTATCATCTTCAATATTTCAGGCAACAGAACAATGATACCTAATTTCCCATTGTTCCACCGGAATGCTTCGCCTAAGTTCTAGGACAGGTGAGGAAAGACCGCTCGTGCAGGCTGTGAAGTACACTCCTTCTTAGAGGTGGTGGCATTTAGAAAACCCAACAGGTAGTTGGGCTATTTTTTGTTTTCTGTTGTTAATACTCCCTGTTTACAGGGGGATACTGTGAAGTCTTCCTTACTCTCCCATCCCAGATCCCCCTAGAGGTACTGTCCACTTCCCTGGCAAAGAAAGGGAAGGTGACCTACCAGATTTGAAAGCAGCGGTTCATATCAACCTAATGGCAGTTGCTGTGTCCCACGGAGCTAGAAACTGAAACTTTGCTATGCTAAAAGATACAGGAAGCTTAACTTCAGAACCAGGAGATAGATCTGAGTGTGATTTACCTCCAAACGAACAGGTTTCCAAACACAGTTCATTGATAGTGAAGGAAAACTGTTTTCCACCAGTGTCTGATTGACAGCAGATATTCTCATTGTTCTAGGATCCTTCTCAATTTTTTCACCCATTTTCTTCCCAACACAGATAATTTATCGTGCCACATTTTTCTATCACTTTATCTGCAGTTCAGGTAGAAAGATAGCAATTAAAATTGCAGAAGGAAGAAAAGTTTAGAGAAATTGTTCAGCTTTCCCAAACTGCCAGAAAAAATAGCTGTTGTTGTATCTGTGCCAGCTTAATTGCAACAATGAAAACCTATGCAAAATAATGCAAGGCATATGGAGTAAAATAACCAAGTCTCTAAAATAATAATTTATTAAAAACATATTTATTTTTTTCCTAATTCTTGGAAGGTGTTTCTTCTTTGTCCAAATATATTTTACCTAACTTTTCTAGTTTACGGTTCTCTGCACAACATTTTAATAGCTTGGTATTCTTTCAGCACACACACCTGGTGTTACTTGAAGAGTTGAAAGATAACTGTTTATATAGAAATGTTACAGCTTGGAAATGTCTCATTCTTTAATAGACTCGTTGACCGAGAACGTTCCCTAAGATTTAAATTGCATAATCTTTTGATTTTTAGTATTCTTGCAGTGGAAGAAGTGTTCATAGGTAGTGACCTTGTGGTCATCCCGGGCAAAACTGCAGCACTGTAAATGCACTGATGCTTACTGGTGGAACATTTATAGTTTGTTGAAGCTGTGTAAACTTTGTACTGTAAACCAATAACAGCAATTTTAACGGAAGCGCTTAATTTCTCTTATGTGTTTGAATTTTGAAGTTTTGCCTATGCCTGTAACTTGATCAGATTTAGTAGGTATTAAATGCTGTTAAATATTAGACTCCATCAATATTCAGCGGTCTTCGTTACTTAGAATGCTAATGGTTTTGTTGCTTGGCTCAGCAGTGGTGGAAAACCTATAGAACTTGTTTTAGCCAGCACTGCTTGTAATAATGGCATTTTAATAGAGCTCTGAGGAACCAGTTACTATCAAAGATGAACATTTTTATAGATTGAATTTGTAAGAATAGTTGTAAAGAGTCATAAGTAAAGTTTCAGATGTTTTAATGTAATATTTACTGTTTGAAGATTAATCACCATTGTGTATGCTGCTTTATTTGAGTATTTTATGGAATAGGTGACTCAGCTTTATTGTTTTATCACAGTGCTATGAATGCAGTAGGAAAATTTAGTATTTTCTAAACTCACCATTTCAGACAGTACCTGAAAAGAAGAAAAATACATTTTTGTCATTTTGCAAAATTACCTTTAGTTAACTTTGACATTTAAAATCAATTAACTGTCCCTCACAGGGAAATAGAGGTAAGAAACCAAGAAGATTTGTTGCTACAAGTTTTAACCCCAGAAAAAAAAAATTATATGTCCTGGAAATGATTGTATAAAAATACAATAGTTTTATACTTCTTATCTGTTTCACTTTCTGCCATTTTGAACTTTTTTTAATCCCAGTCATCAAAGTGCTTTTGGTGCCAAAGAACTCATCAGGTTTTTAATATTAGTGTGAAAGTTTTTAGCTTTAATGTGAAGCTTTACTTACCTAGAATCCAAAGATAGTTTTTAAAAAAATTCACAACATCTAAGGGCTAAAATCCTGTGTGGATTGCATTTTCTATGTCTATCTGCTAGTAAAAATCTCAGTTTTCAACACTTTTTAAATGCAAAATTGTTGTGGATAGTTGTTTAAGAATACTATAATCTGCAATGAATGTTAATACTTCTTGGTTTACAAAAATTATTTCCACTAATATGGGGAGATTGATATGTAGGTCAAGATTAGCTTTGGACTTTGTACGATCTTTTAACGAGAACCACTAGCCACCGCTACCAAAAATGTTCTTCCAGCATGCCAGGTGTTTATCCTTGTACTAGCTTTTCAAAATCAGACTGGCTAGTTAGCTGCTTTATTTCTCAAAAAAAAAAAAAAAAAAAAAAAAAAGTTTAGAATTTACTTTTTGCACTCTTGAGTTTCTTATACATTGCTTATATAGTTCAGCTGTGTATTTTTTTTATTGCTTTTAGGGTTCAGATACATAATTTCTTGCTTCAGTGATGATTGTTTTCCAATTACTTAAGCAGTTGATTGAGACCCATTACTTGCAATTCTGCATCCAGTTCAACTCTCCTCTTGCTTGACTTCATGATCCTCAGTATGTAGATACACGCTGGGCATAGCACCATATATCTCCCAGGTCAGTTGAGTAATGTGCAGCTTAGTATATGAAAAGTAGTTTTAAAGGCAGAAAAATAGTTGAATAAGCCTTGAGGATTTGTTTTCATCAGCTGTTTTGCATTGCTTCAGAAACAGTGAATCAGTACTTGATTAACTTTGTGTGAAATCTTAGGCTTTATTCACTTTTATTTAGAAAGTACATTAAAGTGATTTCTTGATACTTTTTAATTTTGTCTCAGTTTTATTAGCTGCCTTTCTTTTTCAGCAGTAATTATGTGTTGTTGGTTTTTGTTTTCCCACTCCTTCTTACAGTCATACCCATCCAATTACATGGACCAAATGAAGCCAAACAAATACAGCGTCATTTATTCTACACCGAGTATGCTGCACAATAAATTCTACTCGAGCCCTGAAGGACTATCAAATGGAATCCAGATGGAGCCAGTAGACCTTACGGTGAACAAACGGAGCTCACCACCTTCAACTGGAAGTTCTCCTTCCCCCCTAAAATTTCAGACTGTGCACAGGAGAACTTCACCTGGATTGACTCTGTCCTCACCCAGCTCACCTCTCAGTAAATTCACACCATCACCCCCAGGAGTACAGCCTATTTCCATGCCAATAACAATCCCACCTGTAATGGCCGCTGCTCTTTCACGCCACGGGCTGAGAAGCCCTGGAATACTCCCAGTTATACAGCCTGTTGTGGTCCAGCCGGTTCCTTTTATGTATGCTCCCCATCTTCAGCAGCCCATCATGGTGTCCACAGTTCTTCCAGATGAGATGGAAACTCCAAGTAGCATGCAAGGTTGGTGTTGTCAGAGGTTCTTTTTCATGCCGTCTCATCCTGGGAAAATAACTGTAAATCTAAACACTTTCTTGTGTGATTTTCACATTTTAGGAAACGCAACATAATTCCTGTTCTTCTAAAATATGCAGGCATAGAATCTACAGTGTAAATATTTTACCAGACTTACCAAGGTCATATTCTGTTCTGATTTATACCTGCCTAAAGCTGTTTATTGACTGTGATTTGGACTGATAAAAATGTTGGACTGATCATAGAATCATAGAATGGTTTGGGTTGGAAAGGACCTTAAAGATCATTGAGTTCCAACCCCCCTGCCATGGGCAGGGACACCCTCCA
>NW_010098716.1:17728-20637 GCF_000699245.1 Pterocles gutturalis
TCTAGTCTAAATCTACCCTCTTTCAGCTTATACCCATTACCCCTTGTCCTCTCCCTACACTCCCTGATACAGAGTGCCTCCCTATCTCTCCTGTAGGCCCCCTTCAGGTACTGGAAGGCTGCTATTAAGTCTCCTCGGAGCCTTCTTTTCTCCAGGCTAAACAATCCCCAACTCTTTCAGCCTGTCCTCATAGGGGAGGTGCTCCAGCCCTCTGATTAATTTTGTGGCTCTCCTCTGGACTCTCTCCAACAGGTCCAGGTCTTTTTTTATGTTGGGGGCCCCACATCTGAACACAGTACTCGAGGTGGGGTCTCACGAGAGCAGAGTAGAGGGGGGGAATCAGATGAATAGAATTGTTTTGAATCATAGCTCATCAGGAGGTAGACTAAAACTGGAAGATTTTGTATTTTAGCATAAAGTGTTGCACTACATATAGAGGTAGGGGATTTCCTTTGTTTTGATGATAGATTTTTACGTATATTTATTGCCATAACATATTTTTTGAATATGTTGCCTTCCCTCTTCTACCCTCCCCCATACAGTGCCTGTCATTGAGTCTTACGAGAAGCCTGCCCTGAAGAAAACAATCAAAGTAGAGCCAGGAAGTGAACCACCGAAGACTGATTTCTATCCTGAACAAATGTCACCTCCAGTGATGACCTCATTGTCTCCCCAGCAAGTAATGTTGCAAGAGTAAGTAGCTAACAGTAGTCCCAAGATCAGCAGAAGAATGAAAAGCTGGTCATTGCAGCAGTTACCAATTTTGAGGAGTGGGAGGGAGTGGAGTGTTGCTGTGCTTTAGAACGTGATAAAATACAGAAAAACATCCTTCCCCCACAGTGCTGCTGTGAAATGATTTCAACTTTTTTTTCCCCTCTCTTTAGCTATACAAGTGTTGATACGTATGTATACATCACAACCACATAGATCTACCATTTATGTAATTAATTTCTAAAGTAATGTTAGTCCCAGTCCTACAATTGACTGAAAGTAGGACTCCCAATAAGCCAGTCATACCTGTTTATGTAAAACCAGCAGCAAACTGGAAGGATACTGTAAAGACATTTCATACTGATCTCTGTATTTATGTTACCTAAAAACACCTTTTTTGAAAAAGATTGTTGTGACTTTATTTTCTTGGAGGACCTCTTTATCTTTTAAAAAATTGTGTCTGCTTGGTGGAAAGAACTGCCTCAGGCCTACAAGTTCTGTATATATCCAGTGAAATTCCATGTTTACCTGAGGCCATTGTTCCATGGGTGGGTTTTTTGGCAGCTCAAGTAGTTCCTGAAGCTCGCTCTCCTCCCAGCAACCTGTTTCCACCCCAGTACCAACTCATTGTGCTGGTACAGCTGTGACTGGGGCCACTGCATGAACTGGATCTCAGATCTAATAGGGTTTAAAACAGTCCTGTTTGCAGAAGGGAGACCAAGGGCTAGAAAGAAGAACTGAGGTCTGGGGCAGAAACTTTTTAATTGGAAATACTAAAAATTTCTCAGGAAGTACCTGAGGAGCCGTGGGCACCCTTCCATTTCCAATTTTCCTACGGAAAATTCTGTCACTCTACCAAAATCATGGCATGTCCCAGAGCCTGACTCATCCTATAGCAGACAGTGCTCTGGGCAGGCATGCAGGCTACTGGCATGTCTCTGGCAGAAGCTGAAGTTGGGAACTGAGCTGGGCTCATGGTACATGACCTCAGAATCCATTTCTGCCCTTTGTTCCTGCTCACTGTGGCCCCTGGAGCAGTTGTATGAAACCTCACCTCCTAGAGTGGGGAAAAAGGGCTACAAGCCAGGCTTCCAACGGCAGTGTGTGAGTGCAGGGTGATTCAGAAAGGGAGAGAAAGCATGGGACAGGTGGTCTTCTGCATTTCCTTCAGAAGGCAGCCTCTTCCTCCTGCTCATGACCACTCCCAGGTGAGAAGGCACACTGTGGCTCCAGGGCTAACTACATTCTGCACAGCCTTCTTGTGGGCACCCCTCTTCATTTTCGAGTCTGTAACCAGCTGAGATTCAGCTTCTAGACTAATTGCTCTTTGCAGTTAACTAGCTGCCAACTAGCTTTTATAGACTGTATGCTGTTTATTTAAAAATAACCTTACATGTTTTATTCTAATAAACATATAAGAAACATATAATAAGATAGTGAACATCCATGTTTACTAGGTGGTTACTTATCCTCCATAATGGACTTGCCACACAAGGGAGTCAGGTCGGTGTGTACTTGGAACTAACTTCTGCTAGGTCAGGAATCTCAAGTGGTTCAGCTTCTCTTCTTTGTTAGGCCTCTTTAAAGAGCAAACCAGTGGGTGCTGTTCCTGGCTGATACCACACCCTTCCTCCAGGGCTGAGACTTCTGCAGACTTGTCACATGCATTAATGATTTGCATTAATTATTTCCCGATGAGTCTGATTTCCACAGGAAACCCATCCGCTGAGCAAAGAATATAAAATTTGGTATAACGTGTAGGTAGTGTTGTTACAAAAAACATTTGAATCCATGTTTCCAAAGCATCTCCTCTGCTTGCCTGACCTCACATTGTAATGGCTTAAATTGCTTCCTCGCTATCCTGTAGTGCTGCAGTTCCTGCTCATTCCTAATGTTCACATTCTGCTGTATCCACAACAGGAAGTTTGTCAATGGTAGTTTTTATCTAAATACATAGACAAATCACACAAGTTATGAGAGACCTAGACCTTCATAAAATTTCCTGTTGTCTCAGAGCTTCATCAGCATATCTCTGCATTATGAGATATAGTTAGGCAATGATTTTTTAATCATTTTTCATAGGTTCCAACTGGACTATTCAGACACATGAGCTACATTAAAGGGGCATAAGACACCTTCAGTCTCACTTTTAAGTGAGTGATTTTGCTTTTGTGTTAGTTTTTGGCATACACATTATA
>NW_010098716.1:20647-26663 GCF_000699245.1 Pterocles gutturalis
ATATATGTAATGTTGGTGGCATTTCTGTAGGGATTCCTGGACTTTCTAGTATGTGTGATAATTGAAGTAACTGTGCAGTTATTTCTAAAATCAAGCTTGACGTAATCTCTGACCAAATATAAGAAGCCTCATTAACATTATATTTTCTTGTGAGTGCACGTGTCGAAGTTGAACTCATGCTGTCAACATAGAGTGGTCTGTTGGTAAAGACGGAGAAAAAGCTGTTGAAGTTGTAACATGATTTTTGGCAGATACTCTTTATTTGTTAAAGAATGATGCTTAGATGATTAGACTTATGTGAATTTGTATCTGGTTGTGTAAGAGGGAATGAAAGAATTAGGGCTGTGCTTTCATTATTGGTACTTAATATTTACCTCTGATTTTTGACACTGCCTTAACCATTTTTTTAGAACTGCCACACCCTAATCTGATTATTGATAACATTCTGTAGTCTTGCCAGCCTTCTTTTCTCTAAAGGGAAGATGAGCCAAATTCTCAGTGCTCCTTTTACACATGCTTAGATTGAAAACCATCGCAAACGGTGTACACCCAATATCCTTTTTCTCCCTTTTTCCAGATGTTACCATGTCCAGGACTAGCCTCTGCACATAGAGATTTAAACCAAGTTTGCTTGCTGTCCTGACCCAGAGCTTCTCCAAAAAGACTAGTATGCAACAGCATTAAAACTGAGCATTGCTTTAGAGAAGTTTTTCTTTGGAAGCTAAAAGCCCACCTTTCTTATTTAGGAGTACGTACATCTGTGTCTAACATCACTGTCTGGGGTTTCCTGCCATTACAATAGTTTTAGCTAGATTTAATGTGTACTTGAAGAGTACATCGCTCAACAGTCACAGAAACACCCAAGAAAAAGAATTTGGCTCCCAATTTCAAGCTTGTAACTCTAATAAAAAAATTAATAACAGAATTAAACTTTTCCCACATTGGTAATTCCCATCCTGCTGCTGTGGAGAGTAACAGAAAATTTATTTTCTGTTAAACCACACACAAGATTTTCTGTCTTTAGCACATGCCCTTTATTTTGCTGAGAGACGTAGATATTCAATGTTTCTGAAAACTGGGCCCTAGAGAAATTTGTTTTAAGTAAGTAACATAAACTAGTGTTATAAAATGTAATTCGATCAGTAAAGAAATGTGAAGTACAGTAACTGAGAAAAGATGGGAGTTCTAGAAAGCTTATTTCGGTCACATTGAAGAGCTGGTTTTGCAAGAAGGAGCACTAATATCTGCACATTATATACTAAGTTTCAGTTAAAAGCTAAAACATATATTAAAAGCACTGATATAGATCTGCTAACAGGTTGAAAAATGCAACTTTGTGAGGTTGCAAGATTTGCAAGTAATGCAACTTAACTTTTTGACAAACATACTTATTTCCTTTTCTAATATTGACGTGGAAGAAAGAATCAAGGTTGTCCCCCATTCTACAGTAGAGTGGTTGTTCAAACGTAAATATCCACAGTCAGTGACAACTTTTAAGAAGCTCACTGTGTTTTCACATGGATGAATGTTTATGTTTTTGTCCGTTACAGAAGTCTGTATGTAGTTGGCATGTCTTACCTGCACTGTACCTGTGGGCTTCAAAAGCAACAAATTATGTTTATGAAGGTGGAGGGACAACTTCAGACATCCTGTGGGTGTGCCACACAGGCTAAACGCTACTTTTAGGAATTGACGTCAGTGGTATAGGGAGGCCGCACCCTCCTACAAGCACCAAACAGGAAATTCTTAATTACTCTATAAAGGAGTGGCTGGAACAATAAAGATTGAGTTCTGCTTTAAAACCCTAAAGATGCAATTTCTTTAATAATACAGAATAGCTGTTTCCAATTACAAGTGAATTAGTTACATTTGAAGGAAGAAGAATGGTGAACAAATACAAGAAATGTTCACTATGAACTAAGAGTTTGAGAAACCTGGGTCTGACTGAAAATCAGGAATTTGAAGGGGGTTTTTCCTTTGTAAGTTTAAAAAAAGCTAGGGAGTAGTAAAAATGGCTACATCATGCCACAAAGTGAGTAAATATTTAAAAATATTACTGCTAGAATACACAAAATCTGCTAAACCCTCTTGAATTTTTCGACGTGCATGTAATGCTGGTTTTTTTTGCCAAGAGACAGAGTGGTAGTGAACAAAGGGCTCTGTCATGAATCATATTAGCTGAGGTTTGCTGTGCTGAATGTTTTTCATTTTTAACATTCACTTTGACTTTGCAGGAATCACCCTTCAGTTATAGTTCAGCCAGGAAAGAGACCTTTACCTGTAGAATCTCCAGACACGCAAAGAAAACGCAGAATACATCGATGTGATTATGAAGGCTGCAACAAAGTCTACACTAAAAGCTCCCATCTGAAAGCTCACAGAAGAACACATACAGGTTTGAGCATTGCTGTGCTTTTCTTTCTTCAAGTCTATAGTAAAATAGTAGACTAAGCTTTTATTTTGTGCTAATGGCCAGGTGACCACAGGTGTAAATAACAAAATAAGAGAAGTTAGATGTTCTGAATATAATTATAAGCTGAGCAAAAGACAGGAGATGGAGCAGGAAAACCCCCAAGAGACTGTAAGCCAAAGGAGGATCACAGTGTATGCTGGTATGCTTTACATTCACTGTCACTCTGCTCATTTTCTGTCCAGTTGCTTGCAGCTCACTCATTCTGCACGCCCTGTAAACACCAAACCAGTTCAAATTGCACTACCTCACCTCTTGCATCACTGTTAAATTTGACTGAGACTTTCATGGGAGTAGCCCATTTGCAAAAGCCTGGACTGTGTGCTAAATACAAACACATCTGTTTCATGTAGACATGCTAACCACTGGTTCAATAGTGCTCTTTTCTGAGTGTTCCAGTAAACATATCCCGTTCTCTGTAGAAATGTTCATCGTGGCATGCTGAATGTGTACAGCCAAGGGTTTTACAAAGATACAGTACACATTTAGGTAAAATGGAGCCCCGTTCCTGTCTGTCTTACATCAAGCCAGCCCTTCACCTTTTGGGCAGCACAATGGTGTAAAGGAGGAGGAGAATCACATATTGGAAAGTAGTGATTGAGAGAGATTTTAAGTTGAGCTAGTTGTGACAGTAGTTCCAGTTATTAATACTACAGTAACTTTTCTTTTTGCTCAACTACTGTAGAATATGAGGTCCTGGTTTTGAAAATACTTGAACAAGTGCCTAAACCTTCATGCTTGTGGGCTTGATGAGACAAAACAAGTGCTAATATGGCAGAGGGAGGAACAGAGAGACAACAAAAAATAATTTGTGGCAGGAAGCAATTTTTTGATCTGTTGACTTTGCACAGTTTCTAGTGCAGAGTACTCTGCAGCCCAGTGCTGTTTGGAGGCATTTTGAGTAAATGTTAAAGTACTTGATGACATTTGTCAAGGCAAGAGGAGAAATCTGTCAACTATTTAACTGATGTGTTTGTGTCTTAAATCCCCATTTATGTCTTTCTTTTTCCAGGTGAAAAGCCCTACAAATGCACTTGGGAGGGATGCACGTGGAAGTTTGCTCGTTCTGATGAACTAACGCGGCATTTCCGCAAGCATACAGGAATCAAACCTTTCCAGTGCCCAGACTGTGACCGTAGCTTTTCACGTTCAGACCATCTTGCTCTTCACAGAAAACGCCATATGCTAGTCTGAATGTCTTCTGTCTCTGACTTCTGTCACACCTGTTGTTTTTTTTTTTACACATGCATTTTAATTTAGATTCAGCTGGTCTGAATCTCTGAGTTTATACCATTAAAAGCTTACGTATGGTCAGTAACAGATGCTATCTAACCCTTCTGTGTCCTTGCCACGGGTCAGACCTAAAGAATGTGAACTTTTTTTTTTTTTTTGGGAATGCTAAGCAAACCCTTTCTGCAGACGGTGTGTTTAATGTATTCCATTGTGAATAAGGGAGGTCGTAAACTAACAGGTTTTGTTGGTTTCTTCATATAATCAACCCAGTATATACTGAAGAAGTAGTAAATGTTATTGAATATCCAAAATGCTAGTCCTTGCCAGAGACTTCTATTATATGCCCTGTAAGGTATACACTCATTTTATGCTCAACAGTGCAATGAACAGACTCTCCCAACCGTGTTGATTTCTGCAGTATGGCTAATACAGCAGTTTTAGAAAGAGACCTGATTTAGAAATCTCCTTTGCCCAAACAGTGAATAACACTGTAGAAATAAATCTAAGCAATATAATTACTTTACAGAAAGATTGAGTCATGGTATCATTTACCCCAGTCATGAAGAAAAATTGGCAGGAATTGGTCCATACATAATATTGTGCATCTAAACCAATGTCACTTGTCCTCTGTATTAATAGTGTAGTTATATATCCTTGTTTTTATTGCATAATGGCCTGGTGGATTTGTTAAATGAAGATCTTCTGTGACTTCTGTCTTGTTTCTGTGCAACCATATGGATGGAACACACATGGTACTCTCCTATGACATGGCATTAAATGATATTAATAGAAACCTACCACACCTCGTTTCAGGGATATAGACTATCCCTCTACAATCGCCCCCCTACATTTCTTCTACATATTTTTTTTCTCTTTCCTGTACCTCAGAAAATAGCAATTGTTATGTCACAAATGCTCCAAACTGTATTGTTGCGAGTGAGTGCCACTTTAATACACTACAGTATTTAAAATTATTAATCCACAATATTTTAATGAGAAGATGGTATCACATATGAAGCACTTATGATGATACATTGAGTCATCTGTCTGTTTTGGATAAAAACGTTTACAAAATCTTTTTGATAACTCTGATCTGTGACTCTGTCAGTCTCTCAACAGTAGGTGGACAAAGCTTTTCTGTGGATGTGTCTATTGCATTAAAATATCACACCACCAAGTCTTGACTCCCATGTCAGTTAGCAAACACAACTTGGTAGATACAATAAACTGAATGGAAGCTACCTGCAGCTGACTCTAGAAATGTCCCTGTTTCTGGAAGCCTGCTGAAAGGAAGGTTTCTGTCTTTATTAGCTGGCAGACTTTGTGGCACTGCAAGGAAATGGGATGTATTTCTCTAGCCTGTCGTGCATCAGTGTGTTTTTCTTCTTTTCCCCATGTAAGGTAAAACACCTTTCCCTGCAAATTAAACATACTGAAGTCAGATTTTAGTTTCCCTTGGAAAAAAAAAAAACACTGAAAAATGGAGGGGTGAGAGGAGGAGGAGTTTCATAAAACTCTGCAGGAGGAGGCAGGTGGTGTGTCCGTCTGCAGGTTGGGTATATTTGAGCTTTTGGAGCAGGTAGGCTGTGCTGCTGCATCCTGTGGAGTCCAACAGTAAACTGAAATAATCTTGGCAGGTCCAAGAGTTTGAGTCCAAAAAACCTTCCCTTGGTGACAGGAATTTACCAGCTATTCTGCTGACAGCCGCATACCCATAGAATTGGAGGAGAGGATTTGTACTCCCTGGAGAAAAACACTCCTACAGCGATTGCCGTGAAATGGAAAGTATTGTTCCAGTTGTTTAAAAAAATCTTACATGCGAGAATATGGAACCAGCAGTTTTATTTAAGGAATAGAGCCCTTAACAAGTGCTCTACAAAGCGAAGAATGGGGATTTGAAAGCCAGGCTGGGAACACTGCTGCAAAGCTTTTGTGAGGAAGGTCCGTATGCTGTTACAGCCCCGTACATCCTCACCACTTCCCTAGGGCTGAGGGAGGTGACACCAGATCTGTTTTCTTGTAGCTGGCCACCATCTGCTTATACATGGAGCTGAAAAACCCGGGAGATTATTTGGTCTTTTTTTCGTAGGCCAGGTTGTTAGTAACATTGAGGAAATTGCTGGGAAGGAGAATGTTATTATCGAGCAGCTCTTCTAGAACAGGGGGCAGAATTGGCCTGCTTCATTAGCCGCTAGGTTTTAATGCAGTTCCATAAATGCAGACATCACCGACTGAGAGACTGTGTGGAGCCCCCGCAGAATCAGTCCCAAGTCTACAGACATTTAGTATCCTGGGATGTAAACAATTCTCATA
>NW_010098716.1:26674-32646 GCF_000699245.1 Pterocles gutturalis
GATCCTATCAAAACAAGCAGCTTAATGGCAACTGGTCACGTTTTTAGCTTAACAAATGCAAATGCATAGAATTTGGGATTTTTAAGGAACATTTCTTTCTAATGCTCTGTTTCTCCCTTAAGGCTTTCTCAAAATGTTTTCTTAAGTTTTTTGGTTTTTTTGTTTTTTTTGTTTTTTTAAATTAGAAGTCTAAATTCAAGTGCCCTAAAAGCAGAAATTGTTTGTAACTAAGTGTTACTTTGGAGTATTTAATCTAGTTTATTTGCCATGTTCATTCATTAGCCTCTGTACCTTTTTCCTGAAAGTATTTATGCTGATGGTGAGGACAAATACAGTGGAGATTCAACAGAACTTTAAAATATCTTTATTCATGTGCCTTGTGATGTAGGACAACTGAAATTTAAATATTAAATATAAATATTTGAGATTGTTTCATGTAAATGCCTTGCTTATAGGATTTTTCACTTGTGTCTGTGGTGTCTTTTTGTGGGATGTCAAAAAAGTCACAAATGCTTTCAGATGAAAATGTGAATCAGCTGGCTCATTGATTCATTTTAGCAAACTCTGATTTGAGGGGTATCTAGTAATTTTTAAATGTACACAACTAAATACTTTTTAAAGCTAGTCCTTCAATCTTTGCCCTAAAGAGAAGCCAGTTTAGATATGAAGATAAAAAACCCTAATCCTGCAGAACATACATATTTAAAAACCCTACCTTTTTCCCTGCAGTACTGCACTGTGCAGTGTGTAATAGGTCATCCTGTTCTACTAAAATGTGCCTGTTTAAGCCATTTGATTATAATAAATTACTGGTTTCTAAGACAATTGCAAAAAGCTAAGCAGGTATTAATGTGTGTGGTTTTATTTAAATATACACTGCCGTTCTGCAGTGATATTTCTAATGCTGCATTTTGTCCAAATATGTTGTTCTCTGTCAAGGTTAGCAACACGTAGATGAATGCAAATCCTTTCTATACAAAATTAAAAAGCATTTTACGTATCTTAAGAGGGCTACACCGGTTTTCATTATATTTTACAGATATTAGCACTTTTTAAAATGTACTTTAAATATTAGAGGGTCAAAATAATCTTTCTGCTTAGCATCTCTCACCTGCAACTATAGCAGGGATGTTATATTTACTATAATACTTGTATAAACTATGCAGAATTTTTTAAATAAAATGTAATATATTTTATAAGCTAATAAGACTGAATGGGTTTCTAGCATACATCACTATACATTGCAAATACGGAGACATTTTGGTAATCTTTTCTTACTAAAGATGTGAATGTTTGATGTACTTTCACTGTTTCTACTTCAGTAGTCCAATGGGAATTCAGTAATGACATTTTGTCATGTCAAACTGTGAACATAAATTTGTACTGTACAGTCCTCATCCTATATTTAGTATACAATGCATATGTATTATACTTGTTAATAAAACACTCAGAATGTTGTTTGTGGTCATGTCATCATGTGCTGTGCAACAAAGAGCGATGACACAGGTACAGGGGTCGCTGCTGGCTCCAGGCAGCATGCAGGAGCCCCTGGATTTTCGGGTGGCCCTTGTGCAGCACGGCCCTTCTCCGTGTACCTCCCCTGCACACGACTGAGGGCCGGAGCAGACAGGGTGGGAGCACAGGGCCTTGCAGGCGCTGAGCACCTGCCCTGGGCTGGCCACTGCGCTGGGCCGGAGCTGTGCCCAGCAGGGCACTCAGCAGCAAAATCACAAAAACATTTTACACACTTCTAATGAGGGCATTCTGATTAGTCCATTGGTGGGTCTGGAGCACCAAACATGCGAGTTTGCATTTTTTTATCATTTGCAAAAGGGCTGTCAGGGTCTGCTCCGCTAATAACCTCGCTCTTCCCCACCGCCCGTTGCCAGGCCGGGGTGCCAGGGCAGGGCAGGCACAGGCTGCAGCACATCGAGGCGCACGAATCCTGCTCACCCCTGGGCACACCCGCGGGCTCTGCTGAGAGATGGTGATGTGTAGTGCTGACAAAGAGTGGCGTTTGTTTCTTCACACCTTTTCAGGTGCCTAAAAAGAGTGAGCCCAGCTGAATTCACACTGCATCTCTCACCGCTTTCCATGCCTGCTGAGGTGATTGCAGCAGGATGTTGGTCTGTGGCTGTTGGTCTGCACTCAGCAACCAGCCCGGTGAGCAGCTATGCCGTGGTGATGTACAGAAGGGAAAGCAGGAACAGCAGAAATGAGGCATAAAAATAAACCCTGCAAACAGCAGACAGAATGTGAGAAAATGAACAGCTTGTGGTTCTTGTCGTCCCGCTTGAAAACAAGCATTGCTCATTGTAAAGCAAGAGGCAGTGCCCACATCATGCTGTTCATGTATAAGGTTCATTTGTTAGAGAACCAGTCAGGATCTGGGTCTGCAGCCTGCTCGGCAGGAGGGTTGGAGGGTGCCGGGACTGGCACAGCCCCTGGCCCAGAGCAGGTGCTGCCACCAGGAAGGGCTTATACCCAGCTGCCTTCTCCAGCCCGCACGCATCTGCCGGAGGCTCCTGCATTTGCTGGGCTGGTCTGAGTTTCTATTCCAGTTTTTCCTAAGAGGTAAAATGCATTGTGTTGTATTCTAGCATGAGCTATCATTTTCAGGAAATGGTGATAACTTCATCGGCCACTGGGTGACACCCTTAGTCTAAGAAAAAGGCAAAATTTAAGCTTATGAGACTAATGTAAGAAAATATTTATTTTATCGTAGTTAAGAAATGCAGCTGTTCCCTCTGTCTTTACCTTCTAGCACTGAGTCAGATCCTGTCACGCACAAAAATCTGCTCAAGGATTCAAAACTGATCTTTGTGTCTTTACCGCAACTTTTTGCCCTAAAAACTCTTTCAATGTATTGTCTGCAATTAAAATTCTATCCTAGCCGAATACCAGCAAAGTCAACAATGTTGCTTTCATGTGTGCTTCCAGGGCTGAGAGCTCAGTGAGAGCAGCACCTGACATCATTTTTATAAATAGGGATGTGATGTAAGTATGACTGTATTTCAAGGGTATACCCAAATACTCATGTCCTGTAAGTCTTGCAAATGTCTTAGCAAGAAGCAGCTCTGTGATTTAAAAAAAAATTAAAAATCTTCAACAGCCAAAAACCAAAAAATAATCAACCTTTATGCACCCTCTGAACAGAAACAACGTTTCAGGGAAGTTCCAACAGAGAAATGATGAGAAATATTGTCAAATGCAAACTTAAAAAAAAAGAGCAAAATTAATCTGCTTTATCAGGGGAACTCAGAAGTGTGTTTTAAGCAGCTGTAGTGAATGGTATGGTGTGTAAATGACTTAATTACTTGGCATGTGCATGAAAGATTTGTGAGGTAGGAAGGACAGAGTATAAAGGGGTGTTACAGGATTAATATCATACAACAATATACATGGCAGACTTGAGAAACTATTCCTTTCACAACTACCTACAACTTAGGCTGCAGAACTCTTAACGGTGAGGGACTCCTCCACAGCCCAGACCCTGTACATTATTTAGGATATAAAACCCAGTTTGCTGATGCATTACATTTCCAGGGACTGGAAGCCTGATTTCAGAAGTTTGACTTCGTCTTTTCTTGTCTAGTAAACAGGCCAGAATATGTGCCCATCAAAATGTTACCATTAAGTGTGAATGTTAGTCATGTATTTAGGCTGTAATGCTTGGGTCTGGGAGAAGTCTTCCAGGAAGGAAGGGCTCAGGTTTTCTGGCAGCATCCTCTGCTGTAAAGTGCAGAGGAGCTCTGGAGAGGTAAAGGCTACAGAACTCCTACCCAGCTTAGTGTGCACTGGCCTCTGCAATTGAAGAGTACCTGGGAGCTGTATAGCACACAAGCCTTCAACCATAGACAGATCTAACTCTGGCTGTAGCTGAAATAAAGAAGCCACTGAAGCTAGCCAGGCAACTGCCTCAGAGAAGACAGTGATATTATGGAGGAAGTAAAGAAGTTGCACCCAGAGGGATGCTGTACTGTCAGGAAAAATTCATTCAGAAGAAAACATTGCAGCTCCAGCAGCGCATTCAGGCTACAGCCCCAGGTTTAACATGCCTGCTTCCGTGGAAAATGCTTCACAGCCTGCTATAACTGCCTGGCTGGCACATGAGGTTTGCGATGCACTTTTGGCAGCACGCCATGGTGCCCAATGCCCCAGGCTGCTGTGCCGGGTTGCCATGAAACACAAGTAACTCTCAGGGAAGCATAAAGCCTTCCTGACCCGAACTCCTGCAGAGCACTAAGCTCCTCTGTGTCTTAGAACGTACAATCATAGAATGGTTAGGGTTAGAAAGGACCTTAAAGATAATAGAGTTCCAACCCCCTTGCTGCAGTCAGGGACACCTGCCACTAGACCAGGTTGCTCAAAGCCTCATCGAGCCTGGCCTTGAACACCTCCAGGGATGGGACATCCACAACTTCCCTGGGCAATCTTCCCTCATCATAAACAACCTGCTTTTCAAGCATGCTACACCCACCAGCTCCCACAGAAGTATGGAGTGTTTAGCAGCCCTTTTTCAGGTACACACTTTAACCCTTAAACCTTTTTAAGGTTTCTTAGCACCTCTGGACACCAGGAAGCTCTCCCATAGCTTCCCATCCACTGCTTCATCCAGCTACCACCACACACGCCTGGCAGGTGCTGGGTCAGCTGCCTCGGTGAGTGTTAAGGATCACATCCTCTTACTGGCTTGCTCACCTGACATGCTGCTCACAGTTGTGATCAGAGGGCTTTGCATTTCCATTAAGCCATAAGTATAATCACACAACTCCTCATCACCAGTAAAATGACACCAGGAAATTTAGTAACAGATAAAAAATGAGACATTTGTTAGATTGTCAAATTAAATCCAGCACAGCAAATGATGAGGTGTCTCCTGCCAACAAATACCATTAGTTTAATCAGTTTGATTTTAGCAGAGATGTTATTTCCCAAAGAAAATTACTCCTTTTTCACCTGCATGATGACCCCCAGCACCTACTGATTAAAAGGGCAAGGTAACAGAGTTCAGCAAAGGTCTGGACATAAAAGAGGATTCACCTCCAAACATCAAGCTTCTACATTTTAGAAAACAGGAAAAACAAGCAACCCACTATAGCTTGATATGATCAGAACAGAAAGCAGCAATACTATAATACTATAAAAATTTCACAAGTTCAGATGTTAACTGTTATTTTGAAGACAATAAATAGCAAATTATATTAAATCATCACTTAGTAAGTAAATCTAGGCAAGTAGGAATGTTTAGTACAGCAAACGAAGAATAATATTAAAAAGGGATTAATGGCTCCAACTTTCAGCTCTTACACAGGGAATTGTCTTGCTGTGATGAAGAGAAAGACTTTCATGAAGGGAAAACAGACTCATAATAAAGCCCAGGAAGATCTGAAGGTGTAGGGATACTGTACCCTTTGATATCTACTATACTAACATACAGGAAAGGATTTAAACAAGGGTTTTCTTCTTATTTATATCATGTAATTAAACCGCAGGAAGCAGATCTCTACCACCTTAACCCCACAAAATCCATGTAGGAAGAAAGATTAAACGCATGCCTTGACAGTCCTGATGACATTGAACCAACCATTATTTTTGTTACTTTCACATATGGCTCTCAATGGGAAAAGCCCAAAATAAATGCAACTCAAGTCTACAAAAATAGATGCAGTCACAAAGAAAATTTCTCTCTCCTTCTCTTTGCTGATGACAGGCACCTACAGAAGACTGCTGACTACTTTCACAACTAGAATAGGCAACAGGAATTTCTGTATGTATCACAACTGTATTTTGCTACAAACTAGGAATACTGCAAATAACTAAAAATTTATTAGCACAATGTAATACAAGACAGGTCAATTTTTCACAAGCAGACTTATACTACTAGTAGAAGTAACATCACTCTGCTCCTTATTTGCTTCAGAGGATATTGGCAGGTTAATACTAATAGCTGCCCTCAGGTTAGCCCAGAA
>NW_010098717.1:0-2020 GCF_000699245.1 Pterocles gutturalis
CCCCCGCCGCCCCCTCCGCCAGCGGATGCAGAGCCGGTGGCTCTTTACGGGGGTTTTCCCTTTCCACTGGACCAGAGCAACAAGCGGGCCCCCATCCCACCCCGCTACAGCAACCAGAACCTGGAGGACTTCTTGCCACTCAACCCCATGGACATGGGAGCATCCCAGTGCCAGAATGAATACACAGCCATCAGCTACTACCCAGCCCAGCTGGTGCAGGGCGAGGGTGTCCCGTACCAGCCTGACCCCGGCTACAAGCGGGTGAGCATGCGCCTGAGCGTGGCCCAGCCCTCCTACGCGGACTGCGAGGTGGGCCACCAGCCCAGCATCCGAGCCCAGCCCCTTCCACCCCCCCACTACGAGGGCTCCGACATGGTGGAGAGTGACTACGGGAGCTGCGAGGAGGTGATGTTTTAATGGAGGGCTCATCCTTGAGATGAGAAGTGCATCTCCACGCTGAACAGTGTGCAGGGGGCTGGCACATGCCACTGAAGGGAGGTTTATGTGTCCCCTCCCCAGCTTGTGGCATCTCCCCCTGCATGCCTGGGCTGTCATTTGGTTGGATCTTTCCCCCCGCTGCCCTCCATGGTGCTTCTGATGCAAATGGAGGGGAAATGCTCCAGCCACCGCCGGGACACAGAGGATGCTCCTGGGATGCCAATGACTAACTGGCCTCCTTGCCAAGGGGACTTCCCCCAACACCACACAGGACCACAGTGTGCCGCCTCCTCCCAGCCCAGGCTGCAGGGAGGAGGAGAGCAAGCACCACAGGCATGGCAGCAGTTGTGGTGGAGAAGATGTGAAAGGACTGGCAATGCACAGGCTGGTAGTGGTCCAGGAGGGAGACCAGAGTGTCCCTGCCCCCAGTTTGGGCGCCAAGGGCTTGCATCGAGCCAACAGTTTGCCCAGTGGAATGGACTAGCTGGTGCAAGCCCTCCTCCATGTCTGCTTCCTGATGAAGGGAGAGAAATGAGGGAATGCAGCTGGTGCCATCAGCATATCCCTCACTTGGCCAACAGAAGTCCAGAAAAAAAAAAAAAAAGTTAATTTTTGTAGAAAAACCAAGCAACAAGCTTTGGTGCACCAGGAACCACCCACAGACTCAAACCAGTGCAGCTTGCAGCTAAGCAAGACCCCTGCCCAGCTGGGCTGCGCTCACAGGAGTAAGGGAGAGCCTGCCCCAAGGATGTGAGCACAGACGTGTCCCCAAGGCTATCGAGGTCCCATGCTGAACACTGCGGGACATGGTCCTGCCACCCAGCCAGGTCTCCCTGTGTATCCCAGAAAGACTGGCCAGCACTGCGGGGGATCTCCTACCTGAGACGGGGCAATAAGGCCACCGAGCGTGGGTTTGCCTGTACGTGCTTGGGAACATATCGTTTCTTTGTGAGAGGTTTGCTTTGGTTGGTTGTTTGATGTTACTTTTTGTTGTTGAATTTTGGAAAGTATTAAAAGAGTTTGGATTTTTTTACTATTATGATTTGATCCAATAACTCAGGGATTCACTTGTAAGTATGACATCCCTGCCCATCCTCCAGCCCAGGGAACAACAGCTTATTTTAGACACTAGCACCCCCCGCCTCTTGAACCTTCAGAGAAGTACCAAGACAGTAAGTTCAACACATCTTCGAGGATCCCCTGAGGGCCAGAGGAAGGAGGCAGCCCCCCAGTAGCCTGCCTTGCTTTGGGAAGGCATGAGCCTCCCGTATCTGTTAGCTCAGGAGCAGAGGGGTTGAAGGGTCCCAAATCCAAGCCCTCCCTTGATTCCCATCCCCGACCAAACACATCACACTTGGGGAAAACAGAAATACACCTAATTTCTGAAAGCAAAGCCACAGTCCTTAAGCAGGTTACTATCACCCAGTTAACCTGGAAAACACGCCTGACTCAAGCGTATCTGCAGCGAGGTCCCCAAAACACCCAGCACAGGCTCCGAGGGACACAGCAGCCAGCCCTGGGACCTGCACACCCTGCCTGCAGCCCCACACCCCTACCCGAGCATCCCCTGGGCACCAGGGCT
>NW_010098717.1:2042-6328 GCF_000699245.1 Pterocles gutturalis
CAGGGCTGCTTGCCCCTCCTCTGCCACCCACTAGCCAGCCCACAGCCCCACAAAGCACTGCCTGTTTTACCTCTCAAAGCTCTCATGCACTTTGGCCACCAGCTCCACATCCCAAGCCAGGGGCTCATCCCACTCCCCAAAAAACCCAAGGGAAGCCGCAGCATCCTACCTGCTAGCTCAAGGGGGGCTCGTCACACAGAGAGGCTGAGAAGGGGACAGCATAGCAACGTCCCTCCTGCCTGAACTGCCGGCTGCAGGACCAGGATCACCTGGCACAGCCAGACCCCCCCACCCCAGCCCCCCTTGCACCCACAGCTGGGGTTAATCCCAAATCAAAGCCAGGGGAGGGACCACCTGGCTGCAGTTGTGCAGCTCAGCTTTCCTCTGCTGGGATGGGCTTGTGAGCTTTGTAGATCCCTGTGGGTATTTTTAACAAAACTCTAAATGCAGCCAGGTCCCCACAGCAGGCTCACGTCCCTCCACATGCTGACGGGATGTAAGAGCAGGTTGCCATCCCCAGGCGTGCTGGAGGAGCAGCATTTTCTTACAGCCAAAGGAGAAGATGGGGTTCACCCACTCTGCCTCTGTTTTCTGCTCATAAACCCCTGTGTGTGCCTTAGCTCTCTGGGACTTTCATCAGAGCAGGATGGCATCAGCCCTGGCACAAGTGCCGTCGAAGTGGGGACCCACCACTGCTGCTGGCTCGGGGTCTGGGCAGGTTCCCGAGGGGTGGCTGTCACCCTGCTGGTGTCCCAGCCTTGCTCCAGGAGTGCCACAGTTTCTCAGCAGCATGTTTTTTCCCATAAGGCGAACCCAAATTTCTTCCCAACATCAGAAGCAGCACAAATAGTGGTGATGATATGTTCCTTTAGACATTTTCTTTTAGACTTTTTGACTTTTAACCCCCCAGGGTCACCTTGGCTGGCAGCTGCAGGGGAGGGCAAGGGCAACAGAGACGATGCTTCATTAAGTGACACCAGGGAAGGGGCAGCCCCAGAAAAGCGGGTGCAGCCCTGCAGCGCTCAGCCCTGGGCAGGAAGGATCGGGCACAGTGACTCTCCCTGGTCAGAAATACCCCGAGCACCAGGAGCTGCCTGTGCTCAGCCACTCCTCCCACCTGGGGGTTCGGGTGGTCTCGGATCCCTCTCTGGGGACCACACTCCCCATCAGTCTGCATACTTTAAGGAGACTTCTGCCACAGCTTCAAGAGATTAACTGTTTTCAGCACTGTTTTCCCAAACAGCCCTGCTAATGACACACCGTAGCATCGTGAATTATTCAGCAGCGTGAGGACAAGCCAAGCTGCGGTGATGCTGGCGTGGGTCTCCAACGTGGGCTGGCTTTTGATGCTTTCATCTCTCGGGCGGAGCAACAGCAGCTCAGCATCCACCACACTACCACCATCAGCACATGCCAGGCTCTTTTTTTCGGCTGAAGCCCCACTTTTAGCATAAACCAGGCTGCTGGGTCCCAAGGCACAGCTGAGAAGCCAATGCACAGTGTTGGTGGGGCAGGGAGAAGAGCTGAGCCCAGCCAGGCCACAAAGGCTCTGGCCCCAGCCCACTTGCAGAAATGCATTCAGAAGCTAAATTATCATTTTCAGAGTAGCAAAGCCAAAACACTTTTATTTGAAACCCAGCACAGCGGGGTCCCCCATGGAGACTCCCAGACCTGCTCCATGCCTGGCCCAGGCCATGCCAGGTAGTTTTACACCAGCTCCATGGAAGAGAAACTCCCATTACACCCCCCAGAGCCTTTTCACGTAAAAAACAGATATTTATTGATTAAAGTAAGATACATGATCCAGCTGCAGCACCAGCTCTTCCACTGGGCAGCTCCACACGCTGTACACTGACAATATCCATAGGCACAAGACATGTATGTTAATCATTTTTATTTACATGGACCATTTCCTTGGATACAGAGCAGCCTACAATACACAAGTGTCAAGTTTTCGTGTCCATTGGGTCCCCCTGGCTTGGCAGAGCCCCCCGTGCTGTGTGCCCCACCAGCACGTCTGGCCCCGTCTCCACACAGCCCCTGTTCATCCTGATAAAAGTGAAGAACTGCAAAAAACATGTAATGCTGCTGTGATATCCCAGGCTCCCTGGAAATGAGATCTTCACCACTGATTGCAAACTGAGTTTGGACACCACGTGCCCCACCACTGCCCAGTGCCGGGCTGTCTCGTGGGTACCGACAGAGCTGGGGACAAGCATCAGATGTCCCCAACTCCTCACAGCATGCCCTCCCCTGCTGAGGGTGACACTTCTGTACCCAAACTCAACCCCCAAGGGCCATGCTGGGATCAGTACACAGCAATGGATGTGAATATTGCACTTTTCCCGTCTGTGACATGCCCTGGAGCCCCCTCCCAGACACAGGTGTTTGCTCTCTGCCCTCCCACCCCAGTGTCCTCTAGATGGAGGATGTGACTTAAAGCTTTGCTCTGATCCCGACCAAGCGGTGCGTGAACGCGCCAAAACCTTCCCCAGCACAAACTCAGAGGAGGTGAGGTGAGCCCTGAGAGATGCAGTGAGCCGGCAAGGGGCTGGAAGGGAGCAGCGACGTGGTGCAGACCCACCCTGCACCCAGCCGTGGGTCCAGGTACCCAAAGCAGAGCCAGCAAAGGGGACACGGTGCAAGACACTGAAACACCCTACATGGAGGAGGCAGTTTGGAGGGACACTGCTCTGCACAACCTTCCCTTACCAGAGGCAGTTCAAATGCCAAAAATGACCCCAAGTCTCATTCATCCTCCATTGAAGATGTCAAGGCAGCCCACTGGTGCTACATCCACACTCCCGTCCCACCACCGCCAGCAGCCTTTGCCAACCCCCAGGGAGACAGGGCTGCGGCAGGATGCAGGAATAACAGCTCTCCAAAATTTGGGAGATGGCACTGCTGGCATTTGGGAGATGCTGCTGCGTTAGCAGGGAGCAGTTTGGCCCAGACAGGGGGTTGCAGAGGGGTGGCTCAGCCAAAACTTTTTCACACTGCTAGGAAAAGACATGCCATGGAGGATGCATATGCGCTCTTGTCTTTTTTTTTAAAAAATAAAAATCCAGCAGAAAGGGAAGGAAACTCTCCAGTGAGGAAGCTGGGCACGGCAGGGACCGCCCCCCCCCAAAAACCCACCCCAGCCACACTGCAAGAAGCAACAGGAGCACCGGGAGAAACACCAGATTGCTGCCTGCTCCCAGGACAGGAGCTGGGGCAGAGGCAGAGGATGCCACCAGGGAGTGGGACCAGGAGAGAAAGGGTAAAAAAAAAAAAATAAAAATCATGTGGTTTTTGTGTGTGATCTGACATTCAGTAACGGCCTGCAACCCCAGCCCAGTGTGCCAGGGCCAGCTCGGGCACTGTAAACAAGGCGATGTGTGTTTGCAGCGTGTGGACAGCACACGGTGACCCCTGGGGACACCCCATCCCACGCAGGGAGAAGCTCCCAGTTGAAGGCGACCTAACGCCTCGGTTCCCAACGCTTCCAAAACCCAGGTGCTGGGTACATGCACCGGGTGGGGAAAAGAAGCGTCAGTACTGAAAGTGTGGACCAGGGCTCAGCAAACCCCCCCAGGCCAGGGAGGTGCCGTGCCCGGTGCCCAGCTCCAGGCCGTGCTCAGCCCCTGAGGTGAAGAGCTGGGGCACAGCCAGAGCCAATGCCCGTGTCTGGGGATCCCACCGTGGGAGAGCTGCGGGACCCCGGAGCGCTCCACACCTCAGGCTCTGCCCACCATTCCCACAGGGTTGGGGTGAGGAGGCAGCTCCACGCTCTCCAGCTTAAGCTGAGGTTTCTCTGTTGCCATAAAAATAAAGTGCTGAGGGAAGAAAAAATTATAAAAAAAAACCAAAACACTGGCACAGAAAAAGAGCAGTCTCTGTTCCCCACCCTGATTGAAGGGACAGGGGGAATTACGGAAAGGTTGGGATTTAAAAAAATAAAATCAAAATCTACATCCCCAGGATTCCCCATCTCTCAAGGTGACTATTTACACAGGTGCCAAGGGGGCTGTTTTGCTGTCTCACCTGCCCAAAAACCCCCCAGCCCCAGGCCAGATCCTACCTCCCCAGGCAGAGCCCAGCACAGGACCCTGCGGCAGCCGGAGCCAGGACTCCACGATGATGGGCAGCCCTGTCCTCTCCCAGACCAAACCCACCACGTTTCCCCACGAGAGGAGACCATCCCCAGGGGACCAGCAGCACCCAGTGCCCGTGTGCCCCCCGCACAGCATCCAGAGGGGCCGGCGGGGCAGGGGACAGTCACTGCACCATGGTGACATTCACAA
>NW_010098718.1:0-5292 GCF_000699245.1 Pterocles gutturalis
TATTTTAGATCCCCTTTGAATGACAACTCTATCAAAACAGCTCATTTGGAAATGTCAGGTCCATTCTTGATAAGTCATCAGTCACTGTGATCGGTGCTGACAGATGCCCCGCAACAGTGCTGCGGTATCTAATATCTAATAAACTGCGCTGCAGTCTTTTGTAATATCACATTATTTTATTTGTTCAGCATGGCATGAAATCTCTCCTTTAGGAAAGGGGAAGGGGTGGGGGGGGATTAACCCTTCTAGTGATGCTTCCCTTTCGGGATAGTCCACATGGGAAGCAGCAGAAATCAGGCTTTACCGTGGCATTTGTGGAGTTTAAAGCTTACAAAGTCACAGGAGCTGGAGCAGCTGCAGGATCAGAGCTGCTGGGGGGGATTGGGAGGGCTGAGCCCTCTGGTGCTGCCCTCCAAAGCAGCATCCCAGCCTCATGGAGCTGCCGGAGGGCAGAGTCTGGCTGCGGTCCTCGGGATGCTCCCAGGGAGGTCCCCAGGAGCAGGATGGCAAGTCCCAGCACTGGTCTGGCTGCGACCGGCGGTGCCCATCCTGGGAGCTGCTTTCCTGCATCCCTTAATTTGCATCCCGGAGCCTTCGTTTGCTCTCATTAACGTGTCTGTGAAGTGCCTGATGTGTGAAATATCCTTTTTATTAGCTGGAATTGGTGAGGCCATCTGGGACCCGCGGCTGCTCCGCTTTCAAGGCCAGGACTCTCCAGACGAGCCCGTGTCGGTCTTGCTCAGTTTCTGGCTCGCGGTGGGCGAAGGGCTCAGCTCAGGGGTGTGCTCCTCCACCCAGAAACTGTGTGTGGGACAAGCCACGGTGTCACCCATGGGTGCTCCCACCCCTGGGGTCCTGCTGGGAACAGGACAAGGACAAAGCACGCATAGCCTGGGAATTTGGGGACCCACCAGCCAGGCACGCTGCAGCATTTGGGGACACAGTGGTGGCTTTGGGCTTGCTCGGTGTCCGTGTGCTGGCGGTGGGACCGGCTCTCCCTGCTCCCCCAGCCTTGGACGGCGAGTCCGTAGTGAGCTCATTAGGAAAGACCCGAAGCTGTTTTCCAGGCGGTTCAGGAGCTCGTCTGAATTATTTAACACAGCGGGGAGGAGGAACCGGGGAGCTCATTACAGGACCGGGGCTGTTTGTCTCACAGCGGTGCCAGGGACAGGCTGTGCCTGCGGTGGGGCTGGAAGGTGGGAATCGAGCACGGCAGAGGGGAAGGATGAGGGGCTGGAATGGGCTTGGGATGCTCCGAGCATCCTGGCACGCTGCGACCTGGCTGTGGTTGGGGCACACAACTCCAGGCAGCTCCCCATGCGCTGGGGATGCAGAGTTTTGCTGATGGCTGATAGCATTTTGTAAAGCCTCGGGGTGATTAAGGAGGCAAATGCCATTTGGAGCCCTGCGCCAGGCTCTCAGAGGCTCAGCAATGGCTTTTACAGCCTGAAGGGCTCTAAATTAGCTATTGCCACTCAGGAAGAAGATCTTGGAGATGGCTCTGGGAACTGTGACACTGTGCAGCAACAGTTGGAAAGGGCACACGTCAGCTGGGGGATTATTGGGGAATAAATAAAGCAGCAGAACAAAGGCAGGGATGCTCCTGCAATCTGCACAGCGCCAGCAGCCTCTCCTGCCCCGGTGGGAAGGGTCTGCGCAGGGGACCGGTGATGGCCAGAGCTGTGAAACTGTCCCTCTATGAAAAGCAAAACGGGCCAGGGGTCTCCAGATTGCAAAGGAGAAGGTTGCAGGGGGAGGAGATCGGTGCCTACAACCCCAGCGTGGCAGCCCTCCTGCTATCACCCAGCACACCGGCACAGATCCCTCTGTCCCCTTCTTCGTCCCCTTTCTGCTGGGATGCTCTTGTCTTTGGCGATTGAGAGGGGACCCCAAGGGCTGGGGATGGGGGTCTGCAGGCGCGGGGTCTGGCCGCATGCAGCTGAGTTCAGCTCCTGCTGCAGCCCAGAGCTGGTGCCAGGCATTAGGGATGCTTCCAAAAGCGCAGCCAGCTGCAGTCCAGCGCAGCACAGGTTCTGTTAAACGACACGAATTTTACAGAATAAGGACAATTCAGCTACGAGCCGAGACCAAGACTTCATCTTCCCAGCCTCTTATTCCTCCAGGCGATCCGGAGCGGACATCAGCCAGCTTTTCCACTTGGCTTTCGCAGGAATTTACAAATGCACCAGTTAACCCCACAGCCTGGAGACCAGCCCTGCCATTCTCGGGGATAAAATGAGATGGTCCCAGGGCTGCCCAACCAAAAACTAACAGATTTGAGGCTTCCCGTAGACGTGAGCCTGCCACACACGGGAGGCAAACCTGCTGCCTTCAGAGCCTGTGCCCAGCTCCCTTCCCGGGTCTCACGGTCTCAACTTTTTGCAATCCAAGAGGATGATGGGGATGAAGGGCAGGGAAGGGCCCTGGTGATGATCTCCAAGAGGAATAAACCTTCCGAAAGCCTGCACGCCGCTGCGCTGTGGTTTGGAGAAGCTGGAACCCCCAGCCCAGGGACCCCAGCTCCTCCCAGGGCATCTCCCCGCTCTCTCAGTGCTTATCCCCAATCCCTGGGACTTTTGTCCCCAGGACCCAAAGCAGCTCAGGGATGTGCTCAGCGCTGCATGGGCAATGTGTGGCTGAGCAGGGCCAAATCCTGCTCGTTCCAGGCTGGAGGTTGTGCCCAAAGCTCCCAGCAGCATCTCCAGGAAGCCACAGGGACCATTGGGAGGCAGGCAGAGCCACTGCAACCCTTCCAGAGCCCGAAAGCAAAAGAAGAAAAAGAACAACAGGCTTATTTCCCAGCCCTCCTCATTAAAAAACATCCAAAGCGGAGGGAGAGAAGCATCCAGATAAGACGCGGGCACTGCTCCTGCCTCCGGCGCATGGCGGATGGGCGCGATAGCGAGGTGCAGGCAGCCGAGCGGCTCGCTTTGCACGCTCCCGGCAGCTTTTTATCTCCTGCCTTCCTCCTAGACAAGCAGAAATAATGTTATCGCCCTCCCTGCCAGGAGAGACAGGGGAGAAGGCCCACAAACAACATCCCTGGGTCTCTCTGCACAAAACAAGGCTTAACTGAGAAAAAAAAAAAAAAATCAGAAAAGCCGGCAGAGCCGCAGCCCGGTGCTGCTGGGTTTGGAGGGGTCTGTTCCATGTCTGGTGGAAATTATTTTCAGGGGATAACGACCTGAAATTGCAGCTCGGGGCTGGAGCATGGCTTTGCTACTGGGGTGGGATGCAGGGACCCGCGGGGGGGTTCCCCTGCTCCATGCCCCCCGCACACGTTGGGTTTGTTTGTTTGCTTTAGCCGGGGGTGAAGCTGCAGCAAAGCTGGGGCGGGAGCATCCTCCCATCCCTCCAACCAGAGGGCGAAGACGCAGAGCTGCATAATATGCCGGAATTTAATAAAATGCCTCAAACAGACAAAGTTTTTCCTTTTGCCAGCTGCTTAATTAAATTGCCGAACGCCGCTTGCGATGGCAGCACAAACTCCGGTGTTTAAAACCCACGGTGTTGCCATGGTGCTCACCCGGCGGATGGTGCGGGGCTGTGACGGAGCATAC
This sequence comes from Pterocles gutturalis, assembly GCF_000699245.1. Classification (NCBI taxonomy): domain Eukaryota; kingdom Metazoa; phylum Chordata; class Aves; order Pterocliformes; family Pteroclidae; genus Pterocles; species Pterocles gutturalis. The sequence goes on from NW_010098718.1 coordinate 3,561, forward strand.
AGATGAAGGAGGCTGCCGGGGATGCGGGGGGGAGCGGTTGCCACGCTACGGGGGGAGATTCGGTGTCTTTTTCTTTATTTATTTATTTGTTTGTTTTCTGACGCAGCGGTAAACTCCCTGCCAAGGTTTGTGGTGGGATCTTTGCTCTGAACAGAGCAGATGCTTGTCCCATCCCAGAGCTTTGGAGCCGCTTGTACGGAGATGCAAGCTCCCCAGCAGCATTGCTGAAACATCCCAGACCCTTTTTTACCAGCGGGAGGGAGGGGATGGATTTGGCTTCCGAAGATGCTGAGCACTGGCTTTGCCATTGCCGTGCTTGCTGGGTTTGGAAGGACACAGCACTTGGCCAGGGCAAGCCTGCACTGTTCTGCCACAGTCCCAGCGCGGGTCTAAGATGGGGACCGAGCCCAGAAATCCTGACCCACAGCACTGGGGGGGTTTCCCTGTACATGCCTTTGCATGAAGGAGTTTCCCATCACCAGCAGGAGGAGATCCCTTCTGTGGGGCTGTGCGTGGCTGGGGGCTGCTGTACAGCTCGCTCCCGTCTGTCTCGGTGTGCAGAGAGGCTGGACCGGCACCTTCTGCGTGTCTCCAGCTGCAAACCCAGCAAAGCCGGGGGTGCGATGCCCTGGTTATCCTCATCCTCCCTGGGATGAAGGCTGGATCCTGCTCTCAGCAGAGATACTGTCCCCCCATCGCCAAGTCTTCTCCCAAGGGCTGGCTGCAGGTTTGAATCACGCCGTCGAAAAGAGCAAAAGGCGGTGGGGACAGGGCTGGGGGAAGGACTTTCCCACAGCATCCAACTGCCACTTCTCATCTGCCTCTGCCGGGAGCTGGCAGGACCAGTGACAGGGACGGGAAGGCTTAGCATCCGTCGAAGTGCGGCAGCGCTGAGAAGCCTCGAGAGCGATGGCCGTGTCGCCGCTGCTGTGTGCTCTGCTTGCTTAAAGCCATCACCCAGAACAGACAGGGGCTTGGCAGAGCTCACGGCCCCTGGGGAGATGTGACATGGGCTGGGGTGTCTGCCAGCCCTTGGGGACATCGCTGCTGGCAGAGCGGAACACAGCCCCGCTCCTGGAAAAAAAAACCCCAGCCAAGAGACCCCCGGAGCAGTCGGGGTCCCCCTCGGGGTGCAGGGCTGTGCATCGCCCCACATCCAGCAGCACGCCGGGGGAAGCGTGGGGCTCTTCTGGCTGCGGAAAGGGAGAGGGAAGGGCAGGAGAGCCGGGGCTCAGCTGCAGCCATTTATCTCCCGGAGCCCGGCTATTAGACAGATGACAGAGGGAGAGAGGCAGCCGGTGCCTTCCACCGGGTGATTTATCTCCTGGCTTCATCCAGCAAACTTGCTGATGAAAAGACTCTTCCCTTCTCTGTGCCTCATCAATTCTCACTGCCATTTTTTTTTTTTTTTTTTTTTTTTTTCCCTTTCCTCTGGTTTCTGCCGCCTGTGCACACACACAGCCGCGCTCCCCTCTCCCGGCACTGCGCTCCCCATCTCTTCTCCCTCTCCCAGCCTCACCCTCTGATGGTCTCTTTGTCCTTTCCTTTCTCCTTCTCACCTCTGGTTCGCCTTTATTTCCTTGTGCTGCTTTCATTCCCCTTTATTTCTCCTCCTCCCGTATTTTTCCGCTGTATCCCCCTCTCCGTCCCTGCGCACGCCTGGCAGGGATGGACACAGGTTCCTCGAGTCCCCCATCAGCCAGTGACACCACAGACCATGTTGTGGGCTTGT
>NW_010098718.1:5387-5643 GCF_000699245.1 Pterocles gutturalis
GAGCTCGGGGCACCCGGGGAGCCACCACTTAGCCTCGCAACCCCAGCCGCAGCTCCAGCCTGAGCTCTCTATTTGTGAGCCTCAAATCCCCGCTCCCTCTGTTTTTCCATCTTGCTCTGTGCCCTGAGTCTGTTTTGGGGGAAAACACGGGCTTTTGGGGCACAGTCGGGGCTTTGGTGCTGCTGGGGAGCTGCGGATGGCGGGGGTGGGTGGGAGATGGGGGTACGAGCACATCAGTCACAGCACATGGGGAACT
>NW_010098718.1:6037-10153 GCF_000699245.1 Pterocles gutturalis
CCCGGGGTGTCACTCCTGTCACTGGGGCTGCCACAGCAGAGGGGGTCAGCCCCATCCCCTGCCAGGACTGTCCCCCCGGGGTTTGTACCCCGCAGAGGCACTATGCGCTGCCCATGCCCTCCTTGTTGGGTTTGCTCCGTGCCATTTCAGACCACGAATGATGAAGTTTAGTACCCAGAGTTTCCGAAAAATGACATTTTTTTCTGCACGCTCTGATCCTATTACTTATACAAACACCTGGGCCCTTACGGCAGCATCTTGTATCCAGGAATTTCCCCAGCCATCAGCGCTGCAACCCCGTCCTGTCCTGGGCAAAAGCGATAAAACCCGGTTACAGACACAGACCCTGCAAAGGTGTCACCCAACAGCAGAGCTGGGGACTCCTCCCTGCAAAATGGAGTTTGAAACAAGGTGCTTTTTCTGGGCTCTTCTTCACAGCCTTAAGGAAATAAAAAAACCCATTCAAACATTCCTCCGTATTTTTTATTTTTTTAAGGAGAAAAGGTTCTATAATATTTTAATGGCCGGGGAGATTTATAGTCGCAGAAATGCCTGCGCACTTAAAAAGAAAGATGAGGGTCCATCAGAAGGATGCAGAAATCAATACAGCCTTCCTCTTCTTTAATGCTGTTGCGCCGGGAGATGGTTTAAAAGCCGATGCCCTCGCAGCAGGCAGGAAGGGAAGTGTGTGGGATCAATTCTGGCGCAAGGTTCGGATGAGTCGATGCTGAACAAACTTTGGTTGGAAGCCCTTTACAGGGAGAACAAGGGGGTGATAAAATAGAGCTGCTCGGAAAGAAACTTTCTCTTTCTCACTCCAGCCGCTTTTTAATGTTTTTCCTGCTGTGTGAGAGTCTTTTAAGACGGGGAGAAGCTTTGGGGTTTGGTTTGATTTGTGTCAGCGTGGGGCAGGAGAGCTGTAGCAAATAAAAAAAAAAAATCAAAGGTGGGGTGATGGCCAGCTCCAGCTCCTCTGAACCCCACAGCTGGAGGGGCAGAGGAGCAGGGAGGTGCTTGGGGGGCTCCCCCCCACCCCAGCCCCTCAGAACCCCTCCACCCTGGAAAGGGGCAAGGCGAGGGGGGCAAGGCAAGGCTTATGCTCAGCATGGAGGGGGTTAAGGGCTTTCTGCATTCCCCCAGGAGTTTCTAATGAGCCCAATCAGGGTTTGCTGATCCTGGGAATTCCACCCCACCCTGGGCTTTACAAGGACCTGGGGGGGCTGGAGCTGGGGGACTGTTTGGGGGCCTGTTCCCCGGGGGGGGGGGGGGTTGTGCAGGGGCTGGGTGGCTGCTCTGGATGCTGCAGCCCCATGGTGCAGGCGGCTCTGCTCACTTTTCTGCTGCTCTTTTAAAAGCTGGGCTTTGCACCTGGGATCAGCCTTCTAGACTTGCTTTTAAACCCGGGGTTTGTGCAGGGGTAGGTGTGCTTCCTGCTTTGCTGCTGCAGAAATAAAAGGGATGAATGAGGTGGGTCTGGGAGAATCTGTCCCAGCGCAAAGCAAATGGAGTTCTGGTCCCTGTGTTGCTGCAGGGCTTCTGCAGGAGATGCCAAGAAACAGCTCCGTGCCTGGGGACAGGTCTCCTCCAAAAGCCAACCTGGGGACAAATATTTTGGGGGCTGCAAACAGGACTGGGAGCTCCTGGGTAGAGGCACTTGGTGCTGGGGAGGATAACGGGCAGAAAGCAGCATCCTGAGAGCCCAGGGGAAGGTTAGCCCATGGAGATTTTCTCTTCCCAGCACCTGCAGCTCCAGCTCTGCTCATGGGGAAACCTTTGAGCCAGGCTGGGCCAAGGTCCGTGGGCTGCTGGTGGCCCTGGGCAGAGCATCTGTGGGCTACTTACGATCAAAACCTCTTGGAATGGGAGGGAACCATTAACACCATGGATATAAAACAGATTAAACTCTGACACACTTGTTCACCATGTGCACAAGGTCTCCTCTGACACAACTTGTTGTCTGGCCTCTTTCAGGAATGACCTTGAGGAGGAACCCGAAAGAAGCAGCCGAGGGCAAAAATGAATCATTTGGGGAGGAAGAAGAGGCGAAGCTCTGACTGAAGGCACCAGCCCTGGTCCCTGGTGTGATGTGCTCTGGGCGGGGGGAGGCAGGCAGGGCAGCCGGCAGCAGGAGCTGATTGGTGCCAGGGGCTCGCATGGAGCATCTCCTCCCGTGGATGCTGTCCCCACCAGGCTGCCACCCCATGCCCGGCTCTGGATGCACCCCATGAGCTTTTCCTGCCTGGGAGGAAGTCGGTCCCACCAGCCCAAAATGAGCCGCTTCCAAACCAGCTCGCTTCTGCTCTGCGTGGTGGCCGCCGCCGCCATCCCCATCGTGCCCTGGAAGGTCAAATGTCCCCTGCAATGTGTCTGCCAGATCCGGCCGTGGTACACCCCCCGCTCGGTGTACCGGGAGGCTGCCACGGTGGACTGCAATGACTTGTTCATCTCTGCCGTGCCCGAAGACCTGCCGGAGGGGACCCAGACCCTGCTTTTGCAAAGCAACAATATCGCCAGGCTGGAGCAGAGTGAGCTGGACTATCTCAGAAACCTCTCGGAGCTGGACCTGTCGCAGAACAGCTTCTCCGATGTCTGGGACTTTGGTCTGAAGAGCATGCCCCAGCTGCTCAGCCTGCACCTGGAGGAGAACCAGCTTTCCGAGCTGCCCGATGGCAGCTTCCCCGGGCTGGGCAACCTGCAGGAGCTCTACCTGAACCACAACCAGCTCCGCAGGATCGCTCCCCGTGCCTTCTCTGGCCTCGGCAGCCTCCTGCGCCTCCACCTCAACTCCAACCTGCTGAGGACAGTCGACAGCCGCTGGTTCCAGATGCTCCCCAGCCTGGAGATCCTCATGATAGGAGGCAACAGGGTGGATGCGATCTTGGACATGAATTTCAGGCCACTGTCGAACCTGCGGAGTTTGGTTTTGGCTGGGATGCACTTGAGGGAGATCTCGGACTACGCGCTGGAAGGGCTGCGGAGCCTGGAGAGCCTCTCCTTCTACGACAACAAGCTCATGAACGTCCCCAAGCAAGCGCTGCAGCAAGTTCCTGGCCTCAAGTTCCTGGATCTGAACAAAAACCCATTGCAGAGGGTCAGGCAAAGCGACTTCACCAACATGCTGCACCTCAAAGAGCTCGGGCTCAACAACATGGAGGAGCTGGTGTCCATAGACAAGTTTGCCTTGATCAACCTCCCCGAGCTGACCAAGCTAGACGTGACCAACAACCCCAAGCTGTCCTTCATCCACCCCCATGCGTTCCACCACCTCCCCCAACTGGAAACCCTCATGCTCAACAACAACGCCCTAAGTGCCTTGCATAAGCAGACAGTGGAGTCCCTGCCCAACCTGCAGGAGATCAGCATCCACAGCAACCCCATCCGCTGCGACTGCGTCATCCGCTGGGTCAACAGCACGGAGAACCACATCCGCTTCATCGAACCCCAGTCCACGCTCTGCGCCGAGCCCCCCGACCTCAAGAAGAGGCATATTCGGGATGTCCCCTTCCGGGAGATGACGGACCGGTGTCTGCCTCTCATCTCCACCAAGAGCTTTCCCTCCCACTTAGAGATGGCAGATGGTGACAACGTCTCCTTGCATTGCCGAGCTCTGGCAGAACCAGACCCGGAGATCTACTGGGTGACCCCTTCAGGGGTGAAGCTGATCCCCTATGCGGAGGATGGGCGGTACAAGGTGCACCCTGAAGGGACGCTGGAGATTCACGGGATCTCGGCACGGGAGGCCGGGCTGTACACCTGTGTGGCTCACAACCTCCTCGGGGCAGACACCAAGAGCGTCAGTGTGATGGTCAACCACTCCTTCCCGCTCAGCGAGGACAGCCTGGAGCTGGTGGTGGTGGACGTCCAGTCTTACCACATCCTGGTTGCTTGGAAGCCGCATCTCAACACCATCTCCTCCAACCTCACCTGGTCCAGCTTCTTGCTTAGCTCCAACTTGGACACGACCAACGTGGCCCGCATCCCCATGGGGACCCACACCTACAACATCCCCCGCCTCCACCACGACACGGAGTACTGGGCTTGCCTCCACGTGGCCTTTGTAGACTTGCAGGCCAAGGTGGCTTGTGTCAACGCCAGGACTAAGGAGGCTGCCCACCG
>NW_010098719.1:0-15639 GCF_000699245.1 Pterocles gutturalis
CCTGCAGCCATGGAGGACCCCACGCCAGAAGAGGTGGATGTGACCTGAAGGAATCTGCAGCCTCTGGAGAGCCCACTCTGGAGAAGGCTCCTGGAGGGAGCTGCAGCCCATGGACAGGAGCCCACCCTGAAGCAGGTTTTCTGGCAGGACCTGAGTCCACTGCTGCATGGAGTTGTTCCTCCCCAGGGGCAGGACACTGCACTTCTTGTTGAACTTCATGAGGCTCCTGTTGGCTGATCTCTCCAGCCTGCTGAGGTCCCTCTGGACGGCAGCATGACCATCTGTTTTATCAGCCACTCCTCCCAGCTTTGTGTCATCAGCAAACTCACTGCGGGTACACTCTGCCCCATCATCCAGACCATTAATGAAGATGTTGACCAGGACTGCACTTAGTACTGACCCCCGGGGCACACTGCTAGTTACTGGCCTCCAACTGGACTTTGCACCACTGATCACTACCCTCTGGGCCTGCTCGGACAGTTTTCAATCGACCGCACTGCCTGCTCATCCAGCCCATACTTCATCAGCTTCTCTATGAGGAACCCACGAAGACAGCATCAAAAGCTTTCCTGAAGTTGAGGTAGACAATATCCACTGCTCTCCCCTCATCTACCAAGGCAATCCTTTCAGCGTAGAGGGTTATTGGCTCAGACGAGCATGACCTCCCCTTGCTCATCTGTCCTGAGCACCTTCCACGTCCTTCAAGTGTCTGGAAACAGCTCCCAGGATTAGCACCTCCCCAGGGACTGAGGTGAGGCTGACCAGCCTGTACTTCCCTGGATCCCTCTTCTTTCCCCTTTTCAAAGATAGGGGTGACATTTGCTTTCCTCCAGTCCTCAGGCATCTCTCCTGGTGACCATAATTGTTCAAAGATTATCAAGAGCAGCTTTGTAATGACATCTGCCAGCTCCCACAGCACGCGTGCATGCATCCCATCACTTCCAGGTCCTTAGGCTCCTGAAGGCTGGTCCTGCTAGTAAAGACTGAGGTGAAGGAGGTATTCAGTACCTCAAGCCTCTTCTGTGTCCTGTGGCAGCACGTCATCCACTCTATTCAGCAACGGGCTCACATTTTCCCTAGTCTTCCTTCTGCTCCTTTACCTACTTACAGAAGCCCCTTTTTGTTGCCTTTGACATTCTCCACCTGATTCGATGCAAGGTAGGCTTTGGCTTTCCTACATCATCCCTGCATACTCAGACAATGCCTCCACTTTCCTCCCAGGTTACTTTTCCCTGCTTCCACCTTCTGTACACTCCCTTTTTAAGTCTGAGCTTTGCCAAGAGCTCCTTGCTCATCCATGCAGACATTGTAGTGTTTTCATGAGTTGTTGCTTTGTTGGGATGGACTGCTCGTGAGCACGGAGGAGGTGGCCCTTTAATATCAACCTTCTTTCTTGAACCTCTCCTTCCTTCCAGGGCCTTAAGAGCAGACCCCAAAAGAGGCCAAAGTCTCCTCTCCTGAAGTCCAGTGTTGTCATCTTGATTTTTGCCCTCAGGACCCTGCACTCTACTATCTCATGGTCACTGTGTTTGACCTTCACATGCCCAGCAAGCCCCTCCTCAATGGTGAGCATGAGGTCCAGCAACACATCTCTCCTTGTTGGCTCCCCTATCGCCTGGGTCAGGAAATTGTTATCAATTCTGTCCAGGAACCTCCTGGACTGTTTACACCCTGCTGAGTTGTCCCACTAGCATGTATCAGGGTGGCTCACGTCCCCTGTGAGGACCAGGGTCAGTGAATATGAGGCAGTTTCCAGCTGTCTGTAGGCAGCCTCATTCACTTGTTCTTCCTGGTCAGATGTCCTAGAGCAGACACCCACCACAGTGTCACCCATACTGGTCAGCTCTTTAATCCTGACACACAAGCTCCCAGTTGGCTCCTCACCCATCCCCAGGCAGAGCTCCAGGCGCTCCAGCTGCTGCCTCACATAAAGGACAAGTCCCCCTCCTCGTCCTCCCAGCCTGTCCTTCCTAAAGAGCCCGTGTCCCTCCATCACAACACTCCGGTTGTGTGAGCCATCCCACCACGTCTCTGTGATGCCAACAAGATCAGAGCTCTGCAACCGCACACAGATCTCCAGTTCCTCACGTTTATTCTCATTAGACGCTTCAGAAAGGCATCTCCTCCTCACCCCTTTTCCCCTCGCTGGCAGGACCGAGCAGACCACCTCCTGGGCCTCCATGCCCCTGCCCATCGCCTCCAGAGCTCTGCAGTCACTTTTTGATGCTCTCTTTGGCAGAATCATTGGTGCCCATGTGCAAGAAGAACAGAGGAGCAGGAGCCTTCCTCTTGGTGCCAGAAGATACCAGCTTCCAGTTTCCATCCTACCTGGGACAGACCCAGCCTCTGTCCCCAGCTGTCCCCTCCTTCTTGCTCTCAGGCACATCTTGGCCCCAGTTTGTACCACGCTCGCTTTCCTGTTCTCCCAAGCTGGTCTCAGTCCCCTGGGTGCTGCAGGATCACCAGGGCCAGGCGAGCAAGCATGGGTGGAGATGGAGGAGAGGGTGGGATTGTCATTTTGTGTGGCAGCGGACCACATGCTGATTTAAGCAGCCCATGGAGCCACACCCTAGCTTTTCTTCCTCTCTAGCCTCTCTTCCTCCTCATCCCCAAGCTCTGTTTTGGCCTCAGGCTCTTGCTCCTATCCTGCCACTCATCTGTCCGCACTCCCAGCAATTCCTGCCTGGAGCTCCATTCCTCAGCGTGCTTTCACCGTAACATCCTCCATCCCTTTGCTTCTACAAAATCCAGAGGGAAAATTTCCATATAAAACAAAATCCGTCCTTGCTAGTACCTAAGGACAGCATTAATCATTCTGGGTTTGGGAGAGGGAGAAAGCAGTGTTTTATGGGGCCATGGGAATTTTTGTTGATTTCCAAGCCTCTTGTTTTCTAAATTAAAACACGAACATGCAAAGGCAGGAGGGGGGTGGGGGAAGGAAGAGGAAAATAGCAAAGATATGGCTGCTGTCTTTCTTGCTTGCTGCTTTGCTGCTGGGAAATTACCAGTGCAGCATGTGGTCCTACTAGCTTCTGGCAGGTTTTAGCTAATAAATTATAAAGCATTGATTTAAGAGGGGGAAGGAAGAAGAAAAAGAAAAGGCAGCAATAAAATTGCTTTTAAATAACTCCAGTGTAGGTGGTGCATAAACAGGATACGTCACAACTCATTGAAAAATTCTTATTGGACAAATAAAGAGTGACAGAAGAAAAAAACAAAGGGGGAGAACAAAAACACAAAGGTACAAGAAAATTCAGAGCTCCTTAATTTATATTTTGTATTTTATTCAAGTTTCTGGCTACCTTGGTGGATTTTGGGTGGTCAAGTCAAAAGAAGACAAAGAAAGAAAAAAAAAAAATGAGTATGAAACATCCCTGGTTACCAGTAGATGGACAACTATACCCAAGAGGGTCAGGAAGTACTTTGAATTCTTGCACATGTTATTGTGCACTGGTCTGTCCTCGACAAAAAAACAAATAAGCTCAGTCTCAAAACCGGTTTGCGTCGTTTATTCATTACTACTACTGCAATCCTCTTCCAGAATTCACTCCTCTGATGATTACAGACTGTCCTCTAATTTTCCCTGTAAATCTATTTCAGTCTGTTCTTGCATCATTGTTGCCCCTAACTTTAAAAAGCTCTTTCCTACAAACACCACACTGGATACAGAGTGTCCTCTGTACCCACTCTCACTCTTCGAGGAAAAGCACAGCTAAAATTAAGGCACCAGGGGCTCCAGGGGTTTTGTCCATCTCCTGTAATTTGAGCCCAGCCCTGAGAAAGGCTACAAAAATGTCTGATACTCACAGACTACCCAGGGTGATCCCTGCAAGTACAGGAAGCCCTTTTTTTTTTTTTCTTTTTTTTTTTTTTTTTTTTTAAAGATCCAGTTTATGGTGGAAAAAAAAGTGCCACAACCCTCACCTTAATCCTGTGTCTGCTTCAGTACTGAAGGTCTTTGCCGAGCTAAACTCGTAAAGGTTTTTTAATTTCCCCTCAAGAGATCATCTTTCCATTTCTCTGGTCATTCTTCCCTCTCTAATTCCAGTTTACCCCTGATAAACAAAACAATACACTCTTCCCCAGCGAGGTGATTTCTAGCAGCAACAGGGAGTATCAGCACAACCCTGCCTGGTATTGCAGGTTAACACAAATCCCCTGCGCAACTGTCATCTTGGTCATTTGGAAACTTCTCGTGACCAAACACCCGCATCCTGCTTTCCAGTTGCTTCATCCCATTCCTACTTGGTCTTCAAGACCATCTAGGTCCTCCTGGAAAGTATTCCTAGTCTTCCATGATTTCTTACTCAGTTGGTTCAGCAAATTCCATCTACACATTCATCCTCCAAGGTCCTTAAGACAAACATTAACTGCAGAGCTATCCTAAAGCCATCCCTGCAACTGTCCCCAGCTGCAGTTACGTCCCTTGTACCCGATTCTGCTCCAACCTCACAACTGAACTTTTTCAGTACAGCTGCTCCTCACGTGTCACTCTAACAACCATCGCACTGAACATCAAGATTAGGATCTACCCATTTCTCTACTCCAAAAATAAATTATATAAGATGTATATCAGATTAATCTGTCATAAACCGCACCTATTTCATCATACCCTTTTTTTCCCCCAAAAAACATCTTGCTCTAGAACGTAACACCGCTGTAATCACACCAAACAGACCCGAAGTTACACGAAACATCTGCTACCACCTCTTGAACATCTGGACAAGCATAATGCCTATATGCAGCACCGCTTCTGTTTTGAACAAAATCCAACCTACCAGGCATTCAAACTCACATACTGCTTTCTTCTTGCAGTTCTGCGATTTAAATGCAGTAGACAGATCCCACCAAGTGACTCAATTCACAAATTCACAAAAATTGCAAAATTGGCCTAAAAAAAGTAGCTGTGAGCCGTTAAGATGATCCACTCAAAACACACATCCAGTAAATCCAGTTCTTTCTATTTCTGAAGTGGATTAGCACACAATTCGCAAAGCCTGTATCCTCGCTGTAAGCCACAAAGATCCCACTGTGGTATTTGGCTGAGACGAACTGCCTTCATCTTATGCATATTCTACACAGAAATAAGCCAGGTAGGATTTCCCTGCTGTACTTTGAACAATTGCAATCCTGTAGCCGCCGCAAGACTAAAATGTAATATTAGGTCAATAATAAAAGGTCAAGCTCTCAATCATTTTTCTAAAGGTCTTTCCACTCTACCTCCTCAACCACAGCATTGTCCCCCTCTCTTCCTCTCGCTTGCTCCAAATCTCCTTTCCCTGCTGTCCAGACCATATCCATATCTTTCTTCCTTCCTCCAAAACAACTGTGACCCAGCCATGTCACTGGCATTTTGGCCACACCTAGGAAACTCATTTACTCATTATCAGTCCTATTAATATGGACTTTACCCAAGGCCATTCCAAAAGATAAGACAAAGTATTTCCCAAGCCACCAACTGAAAAAAATAAAAAAAAAATTAAACAGAAAAGCTCCAAATCACCTTATTTTCCTTTTAAACAGATACGGGAAATGTGAAGATGTCAAAGTAATTCACAAAGTCATGGTAAGAAATTCCAATTAAAGTGAGAAGTCTTTAAGCATCAACATAGGATAAGTTTTCTGTTGAGCAGAGCCAGCTTAGGCTGTCGCCCCCTTCCAATCCAATCACTCCTGCCTCTTACCACAGCTTGCTCGCCCTTCCGCTATACTGCTGCAACTTCTGGATAACTGAAACCGTCAGACTGAAAAATAAGTCTTTTTCCTGGTATTTCTTTTCTTCATCAACCCTGTTGGGTCAGCCGTTCCTTCTTAACCAGGTCACATTCCCATTCCATACTAGGTCCAAAAAGGTTTTTGAGTTAGAAGCACTATAACTGAGCACTTCAACGTCTGCTCAGTTTCCCAGGTTATGATCATGTTAGACGTGCACGTCATGGTTAATAATCCAGATTTGGTGCCATTTAACAGAAGAGCTTCTAAAAACATTAATCAAAAATCCGCCCATCTTATTTTCCATAGGTCAGGGATCTCCATCTTCTAGTACAAATCCAGATGCTGCAGATAAATCACTTTCACCCTTTGTCTTCAGCCAAAGATATTCTTTCTCTTATATATCTATCTATCCTTCCCAAGAATCCTCTTTTTTGGGACAATCAAGTGCCAGGCATCTGAATAATCACAGATGATAACCTTTAGGCCATAACACGGTAGGGACCTGCCCTGTGATTTCTTTAAGCTCTTTAAAAGGCGTAAGTCAAGCCCAAACTTCACTTAAAAAATATCAAGGATATTCTGTACTTTCTCAAGGAGGTATGGGGAAGAGTTTGTGCCTGAACTCTGGGACTAAGATATTCAAAAATACCAAAAAAAAACCCCCCAAAACCAGAGTGCAGGTTTTGTTAGCTTTAAGAAATTATAACAATGTCTTCTCCCACCCCATACAGTTGCTTCTAAAGCAACATCTCAATACAGTGAGAAAAACGTTGGGGACAAGGGAAGAAATACACACCAGTTTTTGCTCAAATGCACAAAATTAAAATACATACTAGATAATCAGTCTCTTGAGATTTGGAGATGTGGTTCATGTCTGAGCTTGCCCACCACTGTTAATGCCACCTCTGCATCTTGGCAGCTTGTCCTGCAACAGCAGCATGCTCTGGATCAAGTACAGGTACACAACCACCAGCTGTGTACCTTTTTTTAATTAGAAGTACCAGTACATAAATCAGCACCTTCTGCCATGGGGAGGGAGTGGTTTTCATAGAATCCCAGAATGGTTTGGGGTGGAAAATCGCTTAAAGCTCATCCAGTGCCACCCCCTGCCATGGGCAGGGACCCCTCCCACTAGCCCAGGTTGCCCAAAGCCTCATCCAGCCTGGCCTTGAACCCCTCCAGGGATGGGGCATCCACAGCTTCTCTGGGCAACCTGGGCCACTGCCTCACCACCCTCACAGGAAAACATTTCACAGCAGAAGGCCACCAAATTCGTCAGGCATGATTCTCCCTTGGTAAAGCTGTGTTGGTTGTCACCAACCACCTGCCTGTTATCCATGTGCCTTAGCACAGATTCCAGGAGGATCTGCTCCATGATCTTGCCAGGCACAGAGGTGAGACTGACCGGCCGGTTTTGATCCACTGCTGGTGGCACAAAAAGATTTGTTATGTTGAATACAGGTGTTATATCAATGTATTCCTCAGCAACGCCATTTCTGCCACTGCCCCAAAAAATAAGTGACCCGGTGCAACTCTGCAGATGGAAACCAGAGTGAGAGCAAGAAGAGAAGAGGACAGGAGTATTTTCCAACTGCTTCTACCACCTAAGGAAGTGTTTGTAAAATCAGTCACTTGATCAACTCCAGCTCCTACCAACATTCTTCTTTTTTCTGACTGAAATAAAAATAGCAACCCAATAAATTAGCTTCATTAGTGCAGAGTCAGAGATATCCACAGCATCTTCTCAGAATGGGTTTGACCGGTTCAGGTCTTCCTATTTCGGGAGCTTATAACACACACTCCCACAGCCTTACCTATGTCCCTCTCACACCGTGTTTAATACCCACCTCGCTTACGTTCATTAACACCCCTGATGTGCAAAACCTTCAGCTTCCTGTGCCTCCTTAGTGCCAGGAGCTATGCAGCATGGTACCCAAGGACGCATGTAATGTCAAGACAACCTGGATCCCTTCCCTTGGTGCACCCCGAGAAGCTGAGCGTGGTACCCATCCACCGCAGGGACCCCGACCAGACCACCCAGTTCCAACCCGTGACACCAAATACCCTGGGTACTGCTAGAAGGCAGCAGGATGGTTTCCATTAGCAACTCCTACATCTGAAGGCACACAATTATGGACATATGGGCATAAATTCTTATTTCCTTTACAAGTGTAATAGTTTTGCTGAAACAGATGTTCCGTGAACAGCACAGAGCACCACCGGGCAGTCTGGAGGACAGCAGATGCAGAGGAAAAGGACTCCCAGTAGCAAGAGGATGAAGGCATGCATCCCGTTGAGTACAAGCGTGGGAAAATGGGGAGTACAAATGGGTAGGAGACGGTTTTACAAGCTCTAATGTTGCCTCTTTTTTTCCAGTTTTTCAATGTTTCTATTTAGAAAAATACTACAAAAAGAATCTCACTTCTAGCAGACCTAACTTGAAGTGAGAGGCTTAAACTCTTTCCTTGGTTAAGTTACAGAATAAATTATTTGATTACAGGCTAAAAATACTTACTATCAAGCATTCCTTTTCTCTTTAAGGAGCTCTTGAATTGATAATCCCACAGCAAAAATTGGAAGCACATTTTTAATGCAACTTATTAACATATTAGCTCACTTTGGAGCACTCACTGTATCCCTTCACCTGAAGGTTTTAATTCCAGACTGCTGACATTTCCTAAAAATGCATTATAGTTGAAAAATACGTTACGGTGTTGACAGAGCCTAGTGCTTGTTGGTTTGCCTTGGGCAAGAAACCCGATTACGTGGCTGCATGGATCCCTTCTAACCTCACCATTTTTCATGACATAGAAACCACTCAGCCATAATCTTTTTTCCTTTTTTTCTTTTTTTTGCTGATGATGAATTTAAGAGAAAGATAACAAAGCACCTAAACGGGACCACAGCGACCTCAATGCTCCAGCAAGACACTTAACAAGCAAAAGGAGGTTCTGGAGCATGCAGGTGCTATAACGGCCACAGCAGAGACTGGTGGTTATCTCCCCAAATGTCTCGTGTCAGTATGGAGTCCTTGTTCGTGAAGCTCATGGAGAAGACTGCACTGGGAGCCTGGCCACCTCTGCTGGCAGCCAGACAACCACGGAAAGCTTACACCTCATCTAAAGAAATAAGAAGAGAGGATTCCTCCTCCTGTTCAACTTCACATCGGTTTATACTTAAATGGGATTGACCATATCCTCCAAAATGAAAATTAAAAAAATAAAGCATATAGTCTTGGTACACAATGAAGAGTATCTGCTCCTCCTCATCAGCAGAGACCCAAGATGGAGTTTCAAAGGGGATTCAGACCCCGTGGCTGCACCTATAAAGGAGGTCCACAAAAGTCAGGGAGACCTCAGCAGGGCAGCACTGGAGCACAGCAAGAAGCCACTACCAGGGCCCCTGAGCCCTCCTATGGAAATGCGGCACTGGGTCATCCCACTCCCGCCCCACATACCGCACTGCTCACCTCTCAGCCAGTCCCATCCCAATACACACTTTACCATGCTGACAGTAAAACCAGCGCCCGATGTTCAAACTGTTACATGGAACATTTTGGCACAAATTCTAGGAAAGGTGAAATTCAATTGTGTCAGATCTCTAGCCATGCTTAGAGCACAAAAACCTGCTTCAGGTAACCCTCTGCTGGTCTTGTTTTGGGTAATGCTCCTGCACACCTCATCCAAGTGATCGTTGAGCTCCAACACCTTACTTTGATGCTCAAGGATCTCCGTAGTCTCCTTACTACGCCCTCTTCTTGTTGGCAAGGGGTAAAAAGAGGGCAAGCAAGCAATGCCAAACATCTCTTCATGCACACACGTCCGGGCTCATGTGTATCCCAAATCCACCCCACAAACAATTTTTTAGGCAAAATGACTCATTTGCCACTACGATTTTTTTTCCCTAGAGGACAATCTCTTTAAACTTGGAGAGATTTAACTAATAACATTAAAATGATGACTTACCAGTCTCTCATTATCTTCTGAGGTTCTCTGGTAATGAGCTGCTAAAGCAACATAATCCTTCGCCTGCTTGTTACACTCTAAACACTTAAGTCCATGACGGATTAGTCTCAATGGGTCCGTATAGAGAGGCAAGGCTGGCTGAGTGCTCGCAGAAATTCCTACCCCACCTGAAGCAGCGCTGGACTTATGCGAAGGAGAGGGCGAGTGCAAAGTCTGAGGAGCCAGAGAGGCTGAAGAGCTTGTAGGAGAAGGTGAAAACATTTGGTCTAAGGAAATTGGTTTCATTAGCAGCTGAGAACACTGCATGATAAATCCTTTGCTCTTGTGATCTCTTGCATGTTTAAGCAAGCTACACTTATTAAAAAAAAGGAGCATAGTTGAACACTGAGTGCACATGACTTCGATATGAACACTTCGCCTACTATAATGTTGAGTCAGGCTCTTCTCTAAGGCAAACGAGTCCCCACATTCCAGGCAGCAATACCCAGAGGCAGGTAAATTAATACTGGTATCAGGTGGAGGGCTAAGGTTTGGAGTATATATTGGCACCGGATTGGCACTCTGTAGGACTTTATTAAATGCCTCCACTATGAGGGGAGCAGCTTTCTTGACTTGGTGCACCAGCGGCACAGACATCTGCGTCACCTGAGGCTGATTTCGCCTCTGTGCGGATGACTTCGCTGTAACAGAAGCAGCAACGCTATGGGGGACTAAATTGAGATTTGCCAAGTGCACAGCTTTGGGAAGAAGGCTGGAGGTGGTCGCGTTGGATGGCTGCACCACCATACCCTGCTGCTGCCTCTTAACACCTACTTTTATGGCACCGCTGCCACAGTTCGGCAGTGGAGATAAGGACACAGAACACATGCTGTTTGCAGCAATATCTGTTTTCATACTGTCTGTGTAAGGACTCAGCTGGATAGCCACAGCAGCCCCATTTTTGGATGAATTCTTGCTAGCCTCACTTTCCATAACTGCGCTAGTGTCAGGGGATGGGAAAGATTTAATAAACTCTTCGGCAGATGAGGTCTCCACAGGTGACTCTTCTGAAGATTTGCCCAACTCATCATTTTCTGGCAAAATTCTAGTTACAGTTCTTTTAATTTCACCAGAGGATGTCTTGATAGTCTTTATTCTAACTTTGGGAATAGCTGGCGGAGAGCCAGCTGCCATGGAAGGAGAGCCCTTCCCACTGCTGTCGCTGCACACGCTCCGAGGACTCTCGGGCTGCTTGCTGGCCTTCCTTACCACCTCTAAGGGGCTTCGGGGACTCTTTGGCGACTTGGGCATTTTTGGACTTCCCTTCATGCCATCTTTAAAAGGGCCAGGTTCCTTGGTAAGATTTGGCTGATCGCCTTTTGGAATACACGCAACCTTTTTGGCCTGAAGAGCTACTAACGCTGCCACACAGGATGACAACTTCGAATGAGTTGGCTTTAACCTCTGGCGAGGCGGTACTGACGAAGACATGTTCAGCTCGGGCACAGAGCCCTTACGTTCTCCTGAATTATTGTGAGGGAGGTCTCCAAACACCAAGCCTTCTCCAAGAAAGCTACTGGTATCTACCAAGTCCTTGCTTGACTCCACAAACCTCTCCGCTGCTTTGTCTTGTTCTCTCCTGCTCATTTCCAGCCTATTCTCCGGCTGGCAGTGGATTTCCATCTTTTGTTCCTTTTTGCAGTATTGATCAAACATACTTAATTCAGGCTCTGGTACCTTCCTAAGATGATCTAGGACTGAAGCTCCTGTTGGTATATACATTGAAGGTGGTGGAAAATACGGAGTTTGGGCACGTTTGGACTTATCACCAATACTGTTCTCTTCAAACGCATCCTCTGGTTCAGGGCTGGAAATCGGGCTAAACTGACTAAATGTTGGCAAAGGCTCCGACTTGGACTGGTCCAGTTTATCAGAGTAACCTCTTGAGCTGTCACCATTAATAAAAGTTGACTCAAACTTGCCATAATTATGTACTAAAGTGTGAGCCTCCGATGGCAAATCGGATCCACGAAACCCATTGTGTAGCAGCCCACTCCCAAGGTGATTCCCCTCCTTTTCTGCTTCAAAGGACTCCTGGCGACTCGTGTTCTTCACTATCACGCTCACAACAGGAGCATCAGAGGGAGGCAAAGAGTGAGATCTTTCTATCTCATCTATGCAGATTCCCGATGACTTTAGGTGATTCTCGTTCTCCTCCCCAGCTGACGGGATCGTCTCCTTGGCATCAAGGCTAGTGGGATCAGGGATGTCAAAAGCAGCCAAGAGGTCATCAAAGTCAGGGGTTTTCATGTCCCCCATGATGACAGCTACAATTAAAAGCAAAAAAAAAAAAAAACAAAAAAAACACCTTTGTCAGGTACATTTCCCTCAAGGACAAACTTTGTAAGACTCATTTGCATAAATACCTTATGTGACAAACACCACAACTGCCCAAAATGCTAATGCAGCAGGGCACAAAGGCTATAAACATCAGCGGCAGAAGCTTCAGCTTCCAGCTTAACTACTCCAGGATTGACCGTTTATACACAAAGATATTAGCCCAGCTTTCTCAACACAGCTTTTAAGACAGCAGTGCCGTTCTGCAGGGCATCATGGGGAAGGAACCTCTTCTGCCCTTGCTGTACCTGGAGGATCAGCAAAAGCTCAGGTACCATCCTCTTTGAGCTGGCAGGGGCAGGTGACAAGTGACAGGAGCTGTATGCTCCTGTCCTGCAACACAACCCGCCCTCTCCAGCTTGCGTGCAGAAATGCTCCTGGTGCTTCAAGCAACATGGTGGGAGACAGCATCCCCTTCTCCCACGGTCCTCCAGAACAGAGCTCAGTCAAAAGTGACCTTATAAATGACACCAAGCTCATGCAGGGGACATCTTTTCAACCTGTCAGATGCATCGCTATTCCAAAAGCAGCCGCTGTCATGAGCCTTGACAGAAAAGATTCAGAAGTACGTTACTACAGGGTTTCTTTTTTTGGTGGGGTTTTTTTCTAGAGCTAATAGACAACGATCGCTGCCTATTTCTCAACAGATTGCCACATCTGAATTCCTCCTTCAAGGAAAAAAGGCAGGAGTAAACAGGTGGCCCAAGAGAAATAAGCCTGAAAAGTGAGAAGACTCCCTACCCAGAGCAACTTAAATAATAGAAGTCTTCAGTAAATATTTCAATACGGCCGCTCAAACCACAGTAAACCAAGCGGGGTTTATTTGAAATAGGGGCAATCCTTAATTAGGTAATGATGGGAGGCAAAATTTTCCAAAGACAGAATAAAGGATCGTATCCAAATCATAATAAGAAATGGTGTTCCCAGACAGCTCTCTCTTTATAAGGCCTCCAGAGGAGAAGTGGGGACTTAGATTCTCACCACAGAGACCTATGACAGCAATAATCAAGCTCTGATGAGATGCATAATGAAAACTGACAGCACAGAATTACTTGAACATTTGTGTTCGCTACCATCAGGGATACCAATTTCCCCCTGCTTAATCAAAACATTTTCAAGTTGATGCAATATATAGACTTCCCAAATATTTAAGAAGCCATTCTTTTAATACACGTTCCATTTAAACCCCAAATTTATCCAAACCGATGTACGCTGTATACAGGGGAGGAAAAAAACCCAAAGAGCGTCAACTGAAGTAGCAGAGCATCAGCTCCTACTTTGCAAGGAGCACCCACAGGCAAGGTAACTCCTGCCACGCTCCCTTGACTCAGGTTGCATCAGCACTGCCAAAGCCAGTGGCAAGCGAGACTGAGAGGGTGGGAAGAGCCCAGGAAAACGGGGAAGAGCTGGGAGCAGAGGTGCAGGCAGAGAGGAGGACCCTGGGACAAGGCAGAAGGAAAGACAGAAGCTGTCTGATACCTTCCCCAAAGGCTATGGATTTAAGGCTGCTTGCATTATTTACAATCGGGTTTCAAAGTTTGTCAAGCGTCACATTAAAACCAAACAAAGCACAACCCTTCCTGCCAGGCTGCTGGTATGGGGAACAATTTACTTAGCTGGGCCAGGAGAAATCACCTCAGTGTGGAACAAGAGGACACGCTGGTCTTTGAGCTTTAGTTCAGCCGTGCCTACAGACAAGCCCCAGAGGTGTTCCTTTGGTTAATCTACGGCAAAACACTCTGCGGAGATTTACTTGGCTTAAGAGCGGCTCGCTGTGGTTTAGCTTAAACTTGCTCTCGTTCTTAAATTAAACCACAAATATGAATGTCCACAGAGGGCTGTGCAATAATTTACAATCACATCCCCACAGCAGGGTAGGGCAGCTGTGCGTTAAGTTCCTGGAAGCCCAGAAGATTATCCATCCGCTTCACATCACCAGCACTTGATAAGGACTTCTGAAACATCGCAGATTACTGCAGTTGGCAAAGAGCGTGGACCTGAAACTTCCCTTTCCTTTGGGTGGGAAAACTTGTGCCAGCTGGGAGAGAGCTAGGCACCACTTGGCTCCCAGAATTTCTGGCAGACAAATCCCTTCCACAAGGAAGACATTTCATTCATAACCTGGAATGCTCAAGTTTTATGCAGAGAAAAATGAGCTTGCCAATCGTTCTTGGCTTTTCCATTCTCACTTTCGAATACCTATCCACATCTTTGGGCGCGGCAGTGTTTTAAAACACAGACAACTGGGATTTATTTTGTCTTGTATCTGCAGCATGACAAAATGTGCTTTTCTTGGAAGAAACTTTGCATTTTCAGAAGCTTTCACATACGTCTTTGAGTCCTACAAAAGACTAGTTTACGCTCTTTATTATTAGGAGGGGACAAGCCTCCACTCAAAAATTTCTCCACAAAATTGTATCTTCAACTTGTCATACATGAAGCTACAATTTCTCAAAATTAAGCAAAACTGGACCCAGATTCTAGAGAAGATCAAGTAAGTGTCTTGCTGATAGAGGTGATTTTTAAATGAGACAATTTTGAAATTTTGACTAAACACCATTTATTTCTGTTCTCATATAACAATCAGAAAAAGTATATTAAAGGAAATTATGCCAAAGACTCCTGCAAACTAGCTTGTGAGGAAAGCTGCAAATAAAGAGCTCCATCCTTCTTGTGCAAAGGACTTGCCTTAGAACCCAAGCTTGGAATCCAACTTTCTCTCTCTGCTTGCCTATGAAAACATGGAGGTTGAGATTTGCAGAGCAATTGAAGAGGTGAATAAAATGAGCAAAGAGGGAGGACTTGCAGAGAACGTGCGTATTTCAATGCGCAAAACCAACCTCATTACAGCACGTTTCTCCAGGAGGCAGGGAGCCTAGAGGCCTCCAAGCCATCCAAAAAAAAAAACCCCTGCAAACCTGCTCAAGGCAGTATGCGAAACCCCGGGACCTTGTGCTGTGGCTAAACTCCAGAACAACGCAGTCTGGCAGAGGCCCGGCAGGACCAACGTCCCACACTCGTGCCATACAAACCTTTCCCTGGTGGTGCTACTCCTGAGGACTTCTGGAGATTCGCAGTAGCTCCTCTGCAGCTTTCAAACCAGCGTGTACCATACTGTTCAAGGAGGTGGTTCAAGATTGCCACCTAAAAGGTAAGCATGAAAGCAGTTACACCAAGGTTAAATAATAAAGGAAAATCATTATAATAAATATTGATAAATCTACAAAACAGTGAGGTACAAGGGAAAACATCCGCCAAGGGCTGCTCCCATGGGTCCAGAAGAGGCAGGCATCTCCCGGAGGGGATGCAGGAGGGAGGCAGACAGGGGTTGCCAGCCAGGGGACACTTTGGGAAGGCAGGGACGGAGGAACAGGGGCTGAGGGAGCCCGGGGAGCCCACACCAACTGGCAGCGGGCAAGGGAAGCGGCTGCCCAGGGGCTGTCAGGGCTGCGGGGAGGGCACGGCAACGGGGGAAACCGCAGCTGCTGGAGGACCAGACCAGCGGCTTCCAACGGCAGACAGGACCCGGTGTTGTAACACCCGTTAAAGTTTCAGGAGCCCTGTACGGGAACGCGGCGCGTCC
>NW_010098720.1:0-222 GCF_000699245.1 Pterocles gutturalis
CTGCCGCGCACCAGGGCCCAGGGAGCCCGACGCACCGGGGGCAGGGACGGAAGGAGAGCGGGAGATCTGTGAGCCCAGCGTGAAGTGGGGAAGGAGAGCTTGAGGCCAGAGAAAGCTACGAGTGGGAGACTGGAATCCTTTGCAACAGGCTCTGGGCATCCTCAGTGAGCCCCTGAGCATCTTTTGATTTCAGGTAGCTTCAGAGCCAGCCCCAAAGCTGAC
>NW_010098721.1:0-11840 GCF_000699245.1 Pterocles gutturalis
TCAGAACAAGCATGGCTGTGTCCCATCTCCTCTTTATGAGAAAGAGAAAAACAGAGTTAGTGATAAGCTGTGATTCAGCTTTGGGTTGACTCTTCTTGTACAAATGTATCTGGATGAAAATACCCAACAAGCATCTAAATTGCAAATAAATAATTCCCCCAAATTTTCATATGCAGTACATTCCATTCTGCCTGTAAAGTACTGCTTCATTAAAAGAAAGCACATCTTTTATAGACAGCTGTACACACTAGCAAGAAAAAAATAAACAATTAAAAAAAACCCAAAACAACCTCCATGAAAAGCAAAGCCATCTGCTCCTTTCAAAGGGAGTTTACACTTGCTTTAAAAGGACAGGGACAATTTGTACTTGAGTCGAAGTTTAGTTGGTTGGGCATTTTTTCTTTATTAGTTTGTTTTTTAAAGAAGAGTTAGCGGTAGTTTTATGTACTACATTTGCCCTTGGGTCTTCCTGACAGGGGTTCCTTGTTTTCAAAATCACTGTTTTTTATTTTTTTCTGTATTTCTGTCTCCCATGCCACCACATGAAAGATACATAAAAATATCCACAGAGGGCTCACTGACATAAAGGAGAAATAGTAACGCTGCCTATGCACTGAATGCTGTCAAATGCAAAAAGTGAAAAAAGTAAGAAGAAAAACATTTTCCAGATGCAATGAACTTGAAGAAAAGATTAAAGAAGTGCACTACTCATAAGTGTGGAAGCAGAACTGTTCAGAGATGGAGACAGAAGAGAAGCAGCAATAAACAAAACAGAAATCATATTCTGGGCAATCACATCCTTTTTGTGGGTAGGTAACGGGAGAAGAACCAAAATAGTTACCTCAAAATTTAAAATATACAGATTATTTCTCCCACAATGCACAAGGTGTTTAAATATTTTGCAGCATGGGAAATGGAGTTAACAGAAGGGAGAAGTGAAACTAACAAATGTCAGCTCTCATGAGACTTCAAAATATTTCTATTTTCAGTGGAAGCATTTGTAGGCAAGGGAGTGGAAGCTTTTTTTTTTTCAAGAGAGAAATACGTGAAACAGATCACTTTACAATTTTTTTTTTTGCTTTTCCAAAAAATCTGTTTTTACTGAAAACTATTTTTCCAATCTAAATTTAAAAGCTTAACTCATTGATTTTAAGCTGAGTTTTAGAGCTCTTCCTTAAAAATTTCACCTTGTACCAGGAAAAGAGGCTGATCTGCATGAAGGTAACATTTACTCCCACAGACAAATTCTGTTCCCCCCAAAAGATCCACCAAATGGAAAAGTATAGATCAATGAATCCACATACTTTCCATCATGACTAAGGATGATAAAAATGTAGCCTTGTGTACATTACCACACACTTACAAAGTAATTTTATTTATTTTTTAAAGTATTTTGATATCTGTTCCATTTAAAGCAAGATGATAAAAAGCCCTTCATGTTTATATAGACCAAACATTAAGGTATATGCATCTTAATGATGACATGAAACTCCTCCACTGCAAAAATGTTATGAATCCTCAAGGAAGGGGATTCAAAGGAGCTTTAGGAGAAAAATCTTTGTTCCACTGGTGCTATGACTGCAAGCCAACTCCCAAGTTCCAAATACTGTACAAGAGCTTGTTTTGACATCAACCAAAATAATCCACATGAAAAACACACAGATAAAAATAAAATCACTTGAGAGCATGTGTTTCTGCATTCATACAGCTGCATCCCAAACTCTTGTAATACCAAGCTAGCTAAGGGAGAAGAGGAGACAGTGACACCTGCTTGCTGTAAGGCAGCCCAAGGCCCTTGGCTCTGCACAGACGAACACCTTTCCAGCATGCTTTCCAGATGACTGCAGCACAGCTAACAAGCAGGACTTTGGGAAGAAAACTTCTCTGGCATTTACACTCATTCGTGGTTTTGGCCTACTAGAGGTTGAAGACCTCCCTTTCTCCAGCGCTAAACAAACAACATTTTGTCATATTAGTTTCCTAGAACTATGTGAGGAAGATTAACTTTGTACCAGAGTTCTGCAATATATTAAAGACAGACAGAGGAACAAGGCAGCCTCAGTGAGGACATGATGAAGGCCACCTCCCCAGGACTCAGTGTAACATCTAGCTTCTTTCTATTCCCATCTTTAACTTGATCTTCCTGCATAAATTAACGCAAAACACTTAACCCTTCTTTGTCTCAGCTTCCTCATCTGTAAAATAGGAATATTAGTATGCTATCTCTATGCTCTGAGGTGTTGTGCAGCTTACCTCATTAGCATCTGTGAAGTGCTTTTTCACCTCCTTGCTGTGTATCAGCTGAGAAAAGCAGAAATCATACCGTAAATATGAAGATATTTTTACTGACGTCTTGTCAGAGTGGCAAATGGGGCCATGAATGAAAAAAAATGCATAAACTTAGAATTAACATAGATTAAAATACAAGATTAGCATAGATTGAAATACAAACACCTGCCAAACAGACAAATATGGTGTACAATAGCTACTCAGCCACCGTTATTTGAATTCTACATCTAGGGTACTAATAGCCTACAGAAAAGAAAAAACTCTCTGCAGTAAGTAAAAACCCTTAAAGGTCAGTTAAATTTCAACAGTGCACAATTTTTTTCAAAAGCCTGTCAGTCTCCCAGTAGAGAAATGATGCATCCCTCTATTGTCTACATGTAACAAGAGCTCTGATGCAGCAATTCATTTGCTAGCACTGCTGCTGTTCCATGTGAAGACAAGTGGGACTTGGTGCAAATTGAACTAATCAGCAACACTTGATCAACTCAATTAGCTGAAATCAACCCAACTGCTTCTCTGTCTACAGTTACAGCTCAACATGCAGTCAGGCTCTAACAGCAAATTACATGCAAAGAAATGCAGATCTGCTCTTCCTGCCCTCCAACCTGGCCAGAGGTTACCTAGTTTGGAAGCTCCCCAGCTGTGTTAGCGAAACAGTGTCCTGCTACCAGCTAAATTCTTGCCTACGTCAACATGAACTAGGAATATTTCCAAGGAAGACATTTTGTTCATAACTAAACAAAATAGGCAGGAATAGCACAATTAGTACCAGTATTCTAGGAACCATTTCTGCATAAAACCAGAGAGTATGCATACCTCATGCAGGTTTAAACTATTTTAATGCAACAAGATAGAACTGCTTAGTAAAGTAAGAGAATCATGTCCTAGATGACCTTGTTGAATTAGTCCTGGGATTCAGAGGTGTCTCCATGTGCAGGAAATGAGAGGAAACAAAAGGAAACCTAATCAGCTTGCCCACTTAGCTCTCCTTTCTCTTTGCTGCCAAGAAATCACGCTGGCCACTGAGACATGGACAGATTACTGCACTGAGGAGTATTGGTGATTTTATTGATGATCTTTCAAATCATTGCTGAAACAAAATAAGTTGTTCACTTCTCAGCTAGAGTCAAATGGACTGATGACTATTATCTCAACCTTGGCTGATGATTAATGAGGCTACCTTACCCACTCAGGTCCTTGACCCAAATTCACAGTTAGTCCAGTGACCTAGCCAAAACCATTGAGAGAACAATGTGTAACGATGCTTGTCTCTACTCAAACTACTCCTTGGCAACTCCAATTGCAACTCATCTGCCAAAACGCATAATTCTTCAATAACCAACACAGCTGCCAAGGCACTTTGTTAAAGCCAATACTTCCTCTTGCTCTCCCTTGTCTGTCCCCCATAGTTAATACATAATTTTCTGTAGTTCCACTGGGTGCCTCAAACTTTTCTTCTTTGGATGACAGGAAGACAAATAGTGCTACTTATACAAACTCTAAAAGTAAATAAATAAATAATCACTAGTTTCAGTTAAATGCCTATCTGAAATTATAACTTTACTGCACAAGGCACTGTACAAAAGTAGAGACAACAAAGATACAGATTTTGAAGACATCCAAATTGCACATAAAGCAAGCAAATTACTGACAGTTTTGAGGAATGTGGTCAGGAAAACACCAGGATAGGAGGATAGGATTCCTGACAAACATACAATAGAACTTCACCTACAAAATAAAGTGCTTTCTCCATTTAAAGTCTAAGTATGCTGTTGTTTGGGCAGGTGGGGTTGTTGTTTGGGTTTTTTTTTTTCAGGTCTTTTTTTTCACATTTTGTTTAGGGGTTTTTTTGGGGGGTTTTTTGTTTGTTTTCCTTTGAAGTGGAGGGAAGCTTTGTGAGGGTTTGGGTTTCTTAAAGAATATTTCCCTGCAGAGATTGACTTCTGCAGGACTACCCATCTGCATAAAAACACATTTTTGTTCAACCTTTAGGGATGGACAAGTCAATACTCCATATTAGAAGCAAGGATGCTGGATGGAAACAAACACATAACTCACTCTGGCTGGTTGACTATTTGACTTCCAAGAGTCAGGTAATAACACAGTAACTGAACTCATTCTAAAGCCTGTGCTGGTTTAGGCTGGGGTAGAGTTAATTTTCTTCATAGCAGCTCATACAGTGTTGTGTTTTGGATTTGTGATACAAACAGTGCTGATACAGGGATGTGTTAGCTATTGTTGAAGAGTACTCAGTCTCAAGGCTTTCCCAGTTTATCACACCGCTCCCACCAGCAAGCAGGCTGGGGGTGAATGACAAGTTGGGAGGGGACACAGCCAGGACAGTTGACTCCAACTGACCAAGGGATATTCCACACTATATGAGGTCATGCTCAGCAAGAAAAGCTGGAGGAAAGAATGAGGAAGGGGGATGACATTCAGAGTTATGGCTTTTTTCTTCCCAAGCAACCATAATGCACAATGAAGCCCCGTCTTCGTGCTGATGGGAGGTTGTGAATGAATTCCTTATTTTGCTGTGTGGTTTGTTCATGCAGCTTTGTTTTACCTATTAAACTGTCTTTATCTTAATCCACAAATTTTCTCACTTTTACCCTTCTGATTTTCTCATCCATCCTGCTGAGTGAAAGCGAGAGAGCAGCTGTGTGGGGCTTACCTGCCAGGCAGGGTTAAACAAAAAAAAAAATCCCTACCCTCACTGTTCATCTACCCGTCATGTCACCTTTCTCATTAAAATCTTTGCCCACCATCACTTTCAACTATTACAGCTCACAGACTTATTGTGAGGTAGGGTTATAAGATGTCTGCATAATAAGTTGTTATTTTCTAGGAACTGAAGAAATAGCAAGGAGGCAAAGCTAAAGGAGGTTATCAACATCCCTCATAAATTCTCAAGGAAGAGACTTCAGTGCTTTCAAGTTCCCCTTTATATGAATAAATAAATAAATAAACCCCAACAACCTATGAAAGAGTATGTCTCTAATTAACAGTAATGATCAGATGCCACAATTGCACCACTTGCATTTTTTCTGACATTACTGAACAGTGCAAACAATCGTCAGCACTATCAGAAAATTAAACCATATATATTTTCCTGAACCTACATTTTGGCATTGCCTTTGACAGTAATCATTCAAGCTAAACCAGAAACAAAGTTTAACAAAGCAAGTTTGATTAAAAAAAACCCAAACAAGCCACCAACCAAAACAGCAGTATATTACTTCAGTGTTTATTAATATTCAAGCCACATATTATTATCCTCCACACAGTCACCCAAGCAGAAACAAACAGATATACCTTACAGGGGTGTTATGAGATTAATTAGTTAATAACTGTAAAACAATTTGAAGGTGTAAAGCCATGTTACAGAAATGCTAAGTGCTCTAACATTATACATGCAGAAATGAAGGTGAGCCTGCCAGAAATTCTATGAGACTGACTGCATGCGAAGTAATTACAGGAGCAGTTAAGTTATTTTCTTGCTTAATATAACAATCCATGTCGCAGCCCATCAAATTATTGTTTCCAAGGAGTGAATATTGAGTGGAACTAACAGCTCACAGTAATGGAACTGTTCTCCAGAGAACACCATGCATATCACTACCTCATAAGAAATAAACTGGAACAAAGCAGACAAACTCAAGATGAGCACAGGAAACAGGCTGACGCCTGGTTCTAAGGGAAGCTTAAGAAAGAACATCCCAAAAGAACAGTTTTAATCCTTTTATGCCAATGCAGTGCCTATTAACCTCACTTTACCTAGGGAGTACAGCAGTAACAGCAATGCCTTAAAACCTGCCCAGAGTGTTTCAGGAAGATGTATTTACACGCATACACATGTACATACGCTAGAAGTCAAGGCCAGACTCAGGTCTCGGCTCCAGCAGATTTAACTCAAGGAATGACAGCAATTGCATAGAAGTGACTCTGCACTTGTCAAAAAATGAAACCATCTTCAAAACCATGCATGTCTAATTCTGAGCTTGGCAGTCTTGGGAGCAGTATGCATTTCCAGTTCCAGCCAGTATTACTGCACTCTGCATTAACCGAGTTAGGGAGTAACACACTTAGGTAACTTTGACAAGTGAAAAGTATAGTGATAGGGCAAAGTCAAAATGCAAACAAACAAAAGATACTGTCAGCGCTACTTTGAATTTCTACTTTCCTGCATCATTATCCAGCCATTTCAAAGTTAAAGATGCCTGTGAAACTGTCCTCTTGTACTTCACATGACACTGCCATCTAACTGGACAATGTCATGCTACTCCCCAAATCTGCATACTGAATTCATGACACTAAACAACTAGTTTACCTTCAATTAAAAAAAAAAAATTTTTTTTTTAAAGACTGAATTTTTTGCTTTTATCAAATTCTCACATACTACAATACTAATTAAACAGCAGCACAAAATTAGTGTTCTGCAAAGTATATATATAAGATAGGTAACACACATATCCTACAGCTGCTAAGATTCTGCACTACTATTGCCTCTGGAACTTTCCTGATTACAAAATTAAATCTTAAAGTAACCTAACTTTAGAGGCAAAACTCTCACAAGTGCAACAGTGGTCCTGCTCCTGCTGCGTTACACCATTAAATAGGTACCTTAAACGCAGTAAACAGCACCAGCTTCAAGTGCTGGGTCAGCGTTAAAACACCAGCCTCTGGCTCTCCAATGGAAAATAGACCTGTTCGGAGACGTACGTGTATGTGAGAACATTCGGCTCCACAATCAATGATCAATCGAATCTCTTATGCTAACAGGATAGAGGGCAACTGAATACCCTGTAATCCATGAGAGATACACAAAAGTGATGATGTTCCAATGCGAATAACCGGAGGAAAGACCAAGAGCAGCTCACCTCCCAGACAGTGCCAGAGATGAGTGACAACCTCCTCGTTTCAGCTGACAGAGGGGATGGCCAGGATGCAAAGCTTCTTGCTGGGCACGCTCCCCTGACTCAGCTACGCATTCATATTGTCCTCTCATCTTAAGATTGCTGCAGTAGATGAGGTAACATCTTTTTGTCAAACCACACACACTGAGATCCTGTGAGATTAGGTCTAGACCGCAACTCGTACCCTACGGGAGCTGCTTGCAGCTTTCTTTTTACCAGCCCTAAATTATCTCTCCATAGAGATTTCTGTGCACATTGTAATACCTTTTTTAAAACTTCACCTGAAATCAAAGCTGATGTCAATGGCAGCAATAGAGAAATATTTGCACTAGATTTTATTTAGTTTTAGCTTTCCTCAGTGCCTTCTCAATTGCTGATAATTTTCCTTGCCATTCAGTTCACAACACTAAATTCGGGGTATTTTCAAACAATCTTTGCAAAGCCTCCTCATACCAACCAGCTTTACCAAGTTCTGCTGCACTAATCTTTTGTCAACTCCATGACCAGTGTGGGAAACGTTCTCTTGAAGCCGAGGACAGCAGAGATTCAACGCATGAAAAAGTAATGGGCAAAAGACAATCTCTCAGAGATTACTTTCCATAAAATTGAATTGGCAACATCTGCTCAATCTACTGTAGATAAACAGTGAACTATTTTCCAACTCATTAACCCAGAGGATAAGATATTAAATAAACCTCAGGGGCCTCATGCTTTGTTATCACATTCAAGGCTTGTTCCAAACTCACTAAATTAGTTCTTCTGTGCAAGAGAGAGCCTAAGAATGGAGTTGCAGTTACATAGCAGACACATACCCACTTAGATCCCTGGATGAACTGAAAAAAAAAAGAATGTCTCTACTTAATCTGACTGTGTTTCTAATTACTAGTCACTTAGCCTAAATTATTAACCGTGTCCGCAGCAGTGATGTATGGTACATGTAAATCTCCAAACAGGATTCTAATAGAATTATCTAATTCTATTAAACTACAAACAACTATCTATTAAATATTTATTAGAAAGCTTGCATTCACTTGAAATAGATTGGAATGTCAGCAAAACACTTTGCTAATCCCTTCTTCACTTCAACCTTCTGGGCTAAGAGTTCAAAATGAGCTAATCAGAATCACACTTATTGATGAAGTGCAAATCAGTTGGATAATCAAAATCAATAAAATAAAAAGATCTGAAAAGAATTTACAAAGTAGACTATAGATTTCTCTAAAAACACACTTTGTTTAAACAAACAGGTTTGTTAAATTCAAGATTATTTGATTATGTAAAGCTTTTTAGCTTATTCTACCATAGGGCAGGGGTGACGAATGCTAACTAATTAAATTTTCTTTGTAGTGTCAATGAGCTGCACTTCTTAAAAAGAGAGAACTGTTTTAAAGCACTTAAAAGATTCAACAGCATTTTAAATTCTCAGTACACTTGTTAGGTTGGATTTTTCTACAGCTGACACAGCCTAACCTGGCACGAGAGGAAAAGCAGTATTTCAAAAAACAAAGGGACAAGCATTCCAATATATTAAAAATTATGCACAACAGCAGCCTTTCACCTTCCAAAAAAAGAAATGCTGAGGACAAGTAGAAAGAACACAGGAGAAAAGTAATCGAACACCACATTATTCTCTCTGTAGTGGTTGTAGATGAGTTATGCAAAGCCAGTGTTTACGCCATTACATTTTGTGGCAGATCCTTCCATCAGCACAGTTCTACATATATTGACATACATATTTGAGTCATTCCAATAAAATCCAGGCTGCTTTCTGTTGAAGTGTAACCAGACACCTAGTGACACACGTCCTCTAAAGTCACCTCCTCGGGAAAACAAAGATCGGCATTAGCTGAAAAAGTATAATTAAAAAAATCCTCATGCAAGTACCACAATGTTCCTTTCCCAAACGCAGACAATTATGTGTTCTTGAGTCCAGGAATCATATGAAAGAAAGTCTCTTCCTCTCCTCTTCCTTCCTCGAAGAGATGTACTTTTCAATCCCTCCCCTGTCATTTGGAACTTCTATCTATACAACTGGTCTCAGTGACAAACTCTATACCACATCTGATACCAATGTTGTAAGTGCTGCTACCATGCTGCAGATGACACTGGACACTGCTCAAGATCCAAGCGGTTTAAAATGTTGGCCTGAAGGTGCCTGTTTTGCAAGGAAGGAGAAGCAGAAATCCAGGAACTTTCCCATGATTAGATGAACTGCACCCCAATGCTGGAAAATCCAGTGAGGCATAAGGCAAAGCAGACAGATAACATGGTGTATTTCTCCTAATCTTATTAGGACCCCGAGTTCTCTTTCATTTCTCAAAATGGTGGCTGTCCAAACACTATCAGAATAAAAATAATTGCTTTTTAAGTTATCAGGGTTACTTTAAATTCCCTGTAGTGGCACAAAAAAAAAAAAAAAAAAAAAAAAGGAGTACAATAAATTCATTTAGAAATGCTAACATATAGTAAGGCAGAATTTCTACTAACAGGAAACATTAATGTATGAATTCATAACTATCATGAAGAGAAACGCATGGAAACTGACAACAGAGAGAGAAGGTGAAGCTTATAGAAAACAAAATATACACAACCCTTGCAAGAAAGCCAGTGACTAGCTGGTAGGACTGCCAATTTTAAGAATAAAAGCTTGTAGTGTAAACATTGCAAAAAGTGAAAACTCCACTTTCAAGGACATTTGTTTAAATTCCCATGCTTCCCTCAGATAGGAAAGGCTGGGTCATCAGCTTACTGTGTTTCACTTTGCTGTGGTTTACAATGCTACGCAACAAGCCAGCTTTACCTGCAGGATGCATTGGGCTGGCCAGTACATGAGTATTCCTATTTCTTTTCCATCTCCACCAATTCCAAGGATCAAGAAACACTGCCTTACTTCTACCAAGTTGTTGGGGGAGTTTATTGTTTTGTTTTTTGTGGTTTCCCCTCACCCACCCAGGCAACTACTCGCATTGGTCTACATCCTTCGCAGGGACTGGAACAGAAGGAACGTTAGGCTGTTGCATGCTTCTTGAAATCCCACTCTAAACAGCGCAGAAGGAGTCTACTGCTGACATTACTCCAGACCAATTAGTAAGAAAGAATAAAACAAAAACTAAAACTTTCTGCACTTAACACTCCATAGACATATAAAAGGTGCTCAGTTACGTTCAAGTCCTGTAACTGAAGGAGTTCAGCTCCTCACAGAGCCTGCCCGCACAAGCAGCTTGCTAACAGAGACTGATCTACGTTCTACCTCTGAAGCGTCCGGTGACAGTAGAGCAACCTGCTGCTGCCTCCTCTTCGGCAGTTTTGGGCTTTGAGTCTTTTAGACACCTGCCCAATGTTCTTGCTGTTTTCAGATATTTTTCTATGCGTCTTCGTTATCAAGTACAACTCCTTTGCTGGTAAGACAAGCGGCCCTGATTCTGCACCACATCCTACTTCTTGTAGTCTTGTAGACAGGACACAACTTGAGAAAAGTCTATCAGCTCATAAATAGTAGCAATTTACAACCACTTTGCACAGGTATAATTGACTGCAGAGAGCACAAGATGGGGAGAATCAGGCCTGATGAGATTTTACAAGTGAGCAAGGCAAGCAGAAATTGGCCTTAATTTTTGTACAATAGCCAGCACTTTAGCTCTTGGAAACTTCACAGATGTGAAACATTTACAGAAAGAGAAACCAATTACAGAGCACTACCACTGGAGGAGCTTAAATAATTTAAGGTTCACCACATCTGATTCATTTTTTTCATTTTTTCCTCAAGACCAGATGCTGCTCATTTTAACACCCTTAATTTCTGTATCTTGAGCTGGGATTCTCTTTTCATCTAAATGTACAGAGATTACACATGCCTCCATGAAAATACAGGGTGATCATTTCCAGAATGGGAGGATACAGGTTCCCTTCCATCTCTGAATCCTGCAAAGTGTACCTTTTTGATCCGCAGAACCCATAAACCATCCATGCTAGTTTACATGGAGCTGTTGGCACATCTACAGAGAACTGCAATATCATTACAGAAATTAAACCAATGCAAGTAGGCAAACACATTGTCAATGTAAACTGACTTGTATACATGTGTAAGTATGAACTCATGTCAGCCAGAATGTAAGCATTCAGCCTTTTGTTTGCACAGTGTTTAGCACTTAATGGTCTCATTTTATTAATAACAACCAACTTGAAGAGGTAGAATTGGAAGACACTTAAAGTAAACATTCTCTGCCAGGCCTTGATCATTCCTTAGGGTATATCCATTACAATAGTGTTAATCCAAACACTTCAAGAATTCATGTTAATGCAAGACTGAGTTTTTCACTAAAATAAAATTTTAGCATTAAAAAAAATAAACTAGGTAATTATACATGTGAAATACACTCATTAAAATCCAAGGAGGCCAAGGCTGTGTATGACTGGGCAAATCATTTTCGTTGCAAACACTACAGTAGCAGGGTAGTAGCCTTTGTGTTCCAAACACCTCTCTCTCCTCAGTTCTGCCCCAAGCCTACACTGTGACGCAGGATTATGCTCCTAAATCCAAATTTCATTTCATGTAAGGTCAGTGCACACAAAACCACACAACCCAGTCAGCTTTAACAAAGATAACCCTGAAAGTCTAACCTAAATAGGTGGTTTGGA
>NW_010098721.1:11878-26010 GCF_000699245.1 Pterocles gutturalis
TTCTACTCCAAGTCATTAATAGGGAAAGGGGCATTTTGGGTTGCAGAGAGGAGGGTTTAGCATTTGGTTTTGTTTTTAAACACACACATGTTATGTCATTGCTAATTCCAACCACTAAGTATGACAAGCAAGGAGCAGGAACATAGATGCTGGGTTCTTACACAATAAATTAGATAACAAGAACCCAGGTAGGAAATATGATGGTAAGCAAAAGGTTGTTCTGCTACTGACAATAACAACCATGCTGTCCGTGCCACAATATTCATTATGAGAACGAGTAACAATCCAAGTGGCCAGTGTTTGGCAGGATGGCTGAGCTCCCATATTCTGCCTGTTACTGTATTTCTGGTGCATTTCTCAGCGTTGTTTATCTGTCTGCCTTCATCAGCACTTTCAAGGATGTCCTGCTTGAGGACTGTAACTGTTTCCTGTATTTGTGTTGTATGCAAAAATACAGCAGCTTCGATAAACTGATCGGACACTTTGCTCCTTTTGTATGAAATAGTTGGAGACTTGTCTTTCTGCTAAGAAGGACTGATTTGTTTGAAATAGTCTTCCATTAAGTAGTTCGTCTTTCACAAGAATTTTGTTTTAGGACCAGTAATATGACTTTTGAATGCCCAAGTATTTTACTGAATTCACTGAGCTAGCCCTGAAGGAGAAAGACATCTAATTAGACCTTCACAAAGGAAAACACCATCATTGTTGCAGGTGGTTTTGCTGCTAAATATCTCAGTGTAAGTCATAGCAGGACCTAGTAGCAACAGCACCATGAGCCACAGCCTGCGACTGCTCCTCCAGCCCAAGGAAAGCCTAACTTGACCAACCCATGGAACACTGCAATTAATCTCACCTCTGGCTGTTACTGATTTTTACTCAACATGAGAAGAGATTCAATGTTAACCCCTGCCTTCTACTGACTATTTCGTTCAACCTTTTCTGGCAGATATTGGATTACATCCTTGTACCAGATGAAGAGTAGCTAACAAGCCAGAGACAATACTGATGTTAATTTTCCATTCCTATTTTCAAACAAGCAAATAAGCACAAACTTACAACCGTGCAACCACTTCAGATGTACAAAGAAAAGCTATTTTACTAATCAAATATTGTAATTATAGCAGAAATGCTTGCAGAAAATGCAACACTGCAGGAAAATTTCTTCAGGGGAACCACATCTTTCTATCAGCTTTATCATCACTGTAGGGCACAATGCAGACATGAACATTTACTGTTTCTCATTTGGCCTAACTATATCCTCTCATCTTCACCTACTGTTTCCTACAGACTAAGAGCTTGGAACTACAAAATTTCTGAAAGAAAAACCTACCTCTGGAAGAAGGGACAGGAAAGAAAGTTTGGACCTTTGTGACAAAGCCAATCCCATAGGCTCAGCAGAGTGCAAATTTAGCAGTGCCAGGTACAAGCCAGAAAGAGCATTACAATAAAAAAACAAATTAATACATATGGAACAATGAGACAAAACTGCATTTTCACGTTCAGTCCCCTGCAATCACATACAATAAGGACAGCCCATAAAACAAGATCACAAAAAAAAAAAAACCCCACACAAAAAACACCCCACAACTGCCAACAAAATACCACACAAACATCTAAGAATGGCAAAAAGCTACAGCCTTTAGTTCAAATTCTCACTGGACCTTGTATCATATCCATCTAATTCTTAGATCTCACCTTTCCATAGTGCAAAGGAAGACAGACCATTGAGGCTAGGAGGCAAGAAGAAATCCATTTGCCTGTGAAATGTCACCTATCCCCTCCAGGTTAGTTACTGTTCTAACTCAGACCTTTACTTCACTATCCAAGGTGGTAAAAAAAAAAACAAACCTGAGAGAACGGTTTTACTTACAATGAAGACAATAGTAAAGACAGATTAAAAACTCTGTAAACGGATCACAAAAATAATTCCCCATGTGTATATCACTAGCCAGATTTCAGACATACAACTGCAGCAATAAGAACTCACACAAAGATCAAGAACAATGAAACATGGAAGGGCATTATGTTGCTGACATGCCAGCAATTACAAAAGCAAGAAGCATCAGCCGCTGACTGCACAAAACTTGGTCCTGAAGTATCAAGAGAGTCCAACCAACTACTGCCAATGTAAATCACCACTTATCAAACGTATAATTTGTGAAGTGTTCTACAAACTTATGACCTTCAAGAGCAGCTCTGCCAACAAAAGCACCATGCTATAGATATCTACCAAAAATGCTGCTAAAGAAAATCCTATGCAAAAGTCAAACTGAATGGAAAAGACAACTTGCTCATAAAGCACCATTAACACACTGTGGGCCTCAGTGTCTCAATGTGATGTAGATCACACAGACTTAAAAATTCCAGACAGACTCAAAACCACAGATGTGATTCTGATACAAGTAAACCTGGCAGATGGCTACACATGATCTAAAAGCAGAAGTCTTGATTGCTCAGACAAAACATCCAGCCCCATAACCCTCAGGGCCACACATTATCTGACTGCAAATGAGGCACAGAGACCAGACTGCAACTCATACAAATCATTTGGAAAGATTTGCATTATGAAAAGTATAGTTCTCAAATGTCCAAATCTGAACTATTGCCCCTTTCCTTTACAGAAGAAAGTTTGAAAACGTATAATGTTTTTTGAATGCTCTCTTTTTAAAGGAAGTAAGAACCGTAGATGCTTGAGGGAGTGACAACAGGTAGTGCCTTGCACAAAGCTCAACAAGATGAGGGAAATAGGTTCTCATGACCCACTGGTCACTGAATACAACTTGTGTTTTTTTGTTTGGTTGGGTTTTTTTGTTCTTGTTATTGTTGTTTTATGTTGTGTGGGTTTTTTTGTTTTTTTTGTTTGTTTTTTTTTACTTATAACAAGATTCAGGTTATCAATGGTTAGCTTTAATCCAATATTAAATCAGTAATGTGAAACATGCCCATTTCAATTTCATAGGACATAAAATCTCCCAAACATCCTCTACTACCAAGACTGCCCACCCCAGAAACAAATCAATTAGCCCTCTGACACTTATCAGCCATCTCACTATCTGAAAGTGCTCAGAAGAATTCCATCCTGGTTCTCCTCTTCTAAGGTTTTCTGGCTTCTTTCATAAATACTGAAGCACTTCGAGACATGAACTATTAAGTTACCAAGAATACTTATTACTAAACAAAAGATTGATATCACTATAAATGAACTCCAACTAATAATTTGTGAGTAACTGATAAAGCAAGCACCAGCAGGTTCCAAACCAGTGATGTTTAGAGGACTCATGAAGCTGGGGTATATTCTTTTATGCAGTCGTAAGGAAAGGGGAATAATAATAATGAAGTATATATAAGAGTATTTTGTTCATTTTAATAAAACTAATTTTATTAATGAGTTTCACATCAGTAATTTCCAACAGACACAAAAGTAGCACAGGCACAGCAAAAGGCAGTCTTGCTCCAACTAGAAGCCGTGAGAAGAGACTCACAGGATCATCTCTATGAAATTAAATGTAATCAAACTGAAAACAACAGTTGAATTGTCTGAATAGAGAAAGGGAAAACGTGCAGTATCTTTTAATATATGGATGGTTGGGTAGACTAAATGACTGTCCCACAGAAAGCTCATCTGTAAACACTGCAGAAAGTCTTACAATTTTACCACAGTAAATGACTGGTTTCAATCAAATGCTGCTAAAGCAAAAGGCATGGCCCATGGGAGTAATTACCAGTCTCTTGACTGAAACAAAGGGCAATTACAACAAGCTCAAGTACGCTTACAATAGTTGAGCACTTGATTATAGAGTGCTGCAGCAATCAGCAAGAAAGGGATGGGGATGAGGAGTGCCTACGTGGTCCCCTGTTTGATATTACAGCAGGGCGAGGGATGGGCTGCCATAGCGGCTAACTTAATGCAAAGCTTAAATTTTCACTTATAAAACACAAGTGTTCTAAATATTTTTAAGGAATTTCAAGTATTGAAGAAAAAAAAAAATCACAAGGCAAGAGACAGGGGAGGGCACTCGGTGTGATCTTGTCTACATCTAGTTGTGACTGTAAAAAGCTGGAGAAGCTGCAGAAACTAATACTACATTGTGGCACTGCAGCGTAAGCAGTACTCTGCCTACAGTCATTCTCTGTATTATCTTTGGGTTTGTCTTCAAAGCACACAGCTGAACCGGGGCTAGCAAAACTATGTTACCACACTGAACTAGACTGCTCAACTGCAATAAGACCACAAGTGTTTTCATAAGAAGCAGCTCAGGCTACTTTTAAAGCCAAACAAGTTTTGGCATTGCTCCTTTCACATTTCACATCAGGATCACAAAAATTTCTATCACCGCATTAAAATATTCACTGTGGCAGGACCAGTTGAGAAAACATAGCTAAGCTGACAGAAAAGAGCTCTTCTCTGGTGTGTGTAGTCTGCAATGCAGTACAGCTACCCAGGGGAAGAAAAAATGCCATGTTCGCAGTACTGGGCTTTGCTGGAGCTCCTATGGGGGCAGAGGTTCCAGAGCACAGAACAACACTTCAGATGCCCGCACACACAGTTCCTACAAGCTCCCTTAAATTCTAATTCCATCAACCAGGTTATACTACATTAATTACCTTTTGCAGAATTAATCTTCATACTTATCAACGTTTTCTTCAAAGCACCACTCAAATATGCAGATTCCCCATGCAAAGTGGAGCCAGCCTTTGTTTTAGTTTCACCATGGTCATTCCTAGTTCTAGAGGCTAGAAGGCTGGCAGAGACAGAGCAGTTAGTGGAAAGCAGGTTGGAGGGTGGTGGTGGAAATCACAAAATTGTCATGCTACATGACTGAGAAATATCTGCCAACTCCAGTATCCCAGCTTTTTGCTAAAGGCCCCCAGGAATGCACCAACAGCACCATAAGAACACGCCTCTCATGGTATGCCCTCTTTGACTCCACCTCTGCAGTTTCTGGATGCTTCTCCACTCTAGAGAATGACAAACTAATGAAACACAATAGGGTTTCCCCCCCTCCCCAGAGTGCAGGTACACAGGAGCAGAACAGGACAACTTCCAAAAAAAGTGATTTACAGTTGTAGTTCCATTAGGTTATAGCTGGCTTTTCTGATCTCAGTGGCACAACTCCAAGACAAGAAGACAAGCATAATGTGGTACACTATGTCCATCAGTTCAGATGGTTCAAAAGGGTCTGTGCTCACTGTCAGTGATGCACTGCAATGTGCCATATTGCCAGAATATTATTGCAAAGTCCAGCAAACAGACACTGTAGACAGCACTAACATTGGTTTTAGGGACTGGAAGAACCTTTGCCTTGTACCCAGGCCAACTGTAGCTGCTTCTGCTGAGTACCTGCAAACAAGGTGAGGCATACTTCCTTGAGATTCAAGGGTCCCATTTGCTCTGCTGCAAGGCAATGACTTTCATTCTGCTACAAGTTCCACAGAAACTGCAAGTCCTCATCTTACAGAGAGCCAAGTGGAAGAATACTTCTCTATACAATGTATTGCTTAGTGCACTAAAATAACTGGAAGAATATTGTCCTCAATATCACATAAGCTAGAGGAAGAAAAAAAAAAAACAACCACACAACATATCTGCGAAGTGAGAGACAATTTCACTTCTACTCTATCTGCAATACAGCAAAGGGAGCTGAAGAATTTTCCCACTCCTCATCCTCAAATGGGTGTTCAGGTGCATCTCCTCAGCTGCTCCCAGAAGTGCTCATGCAGTGTGTACAAAATTTTTAAAAGAACGCATAAAGCCACTACTATCCCCTTGCAATTCTAAGATGTACCTGGGAGGGTCTGACCCCAGTTGTGGCTCCAGGGCATGCTCAGTAGTTTATGTAGAGGTGAGCAAGGTCAACAGCAGGGACTGAAAGTCACCTTCCCAAATGCACACGTGGTCAACCCAGGACATTCTCTCACACATGTAGGCTCCAAAACTCCTCTGGCAGAGGAAATAATTGTAACCCCCTCCCAGCTCATACAGGGTGTAGTACACAGCACTTAATGTATTTTTCCCCTTGGCTTCCTCCAGCTGCTCCTCACTTTATTTCAAATAACTCCTTATGAGGAAGAAATCATTCCCTCTCCACTAGAGCAAGTGGAGCCACAAAGATTGCAGTCCCCTGCCCCATGAGCAGGCTTTAACTGCAAAGCTTTGCAAGAAAGAAAAATGGCAGTGAGGGGGAAGGAACCTGATTTGTTACTAGCGGATCCTGACACCAGACATCAAACTAATAAAACAGCAAGCCTACATGTTCAGATCAGAGTGGACACTACTATATTTACTATTATCAACTGTCACAACCATTCATGTTTAAGTATGTTCTCTGTAAATCCTATGGCAGTTTGAACTGGTTTGGTTACTTGGTGCATTTTGGAACAATAACAACAAAAATAATAAGTGGGAAGAATAAACAAGATAGATAAGATTTAAAACATACACACCAAACTAAGGATCACTTTTACTATCTTTCCTGAAATTCAGTATGCCCCTGTGAAAAGCCACATTCTAATATTCAGCAGGTTATCCTATTAACATATTTTAGTGCTGTTATTCTCATATTCCATTAGATTTTCAGCGAGATGAGAAAGCACAGTGAGAAAAACTCATTTTCCATCAGCCATTTAGTGCTAATTTCTACAGCATTAAGCATTCCTGTAATTTTCCCCCCTTTAAACAATAGGGTTTGACTATCCTACCACTTCCTTTCCACATAATTCAGCTACAATTATAAGCCATGATAGATGTATAGGAGTCAGTTTAAATTGAAAATAATAGCAAAATAAGAAAGTAAAAGCTCAAAAAAAAAGTCAAGAAAAAAAGTAGTTTTGTGATGCGAAATTCAGATTTGTTTTATACTCTAAGAATACAACAGAGCAATTAAGCAGGGAACAGGTAAAGACGGAATTTGGCACAAGTCAAGTAGCATCTAAGTTGAAGATAAAAATAGCATCCTTCGTTAAACTGTTTTATTCTCACTGCATGTGCTGCTCAATCTCTTTAGCTCATCATCTTAAAAATCTACCCAAGTAATCAATATATGCCAACACATCACAAAACAAAACAAGCTAAAAATAAAAGAGCAAGTTACTCACAGGTGGTTCTCAAGCTGTAGTCTATGTTTTTCCTTTTCTTATTATAGACATGCAAATCAGTCCACATCTTCCCAAAAGACACAGAAGACATGCACACACAGAGCCAAAAAACCTGAAACGCCAACTTCTCAGCTCTTAAAAAGCCAGTTTAGGCAACAACAGGACACCTTCACAGCTGTTGTGCTTCACAAAATGTATATATACTGAACAAACTCTAGATACAGTTTCAGACCGGTTATTTTCCTGAGCCAGTCTAAACACTGAACCTTGTCAACCTTCCTCATCATCACCTGCCTACATTATTTGTTTTGGTTTTTTTTTTTTTATTTATTTCAGTTATGTTCTTGGCGATCAGTATAAAGACATTTAAATTTGCATAAGCATACCATAAATCAGATGCAGCAGAAATAGATTCCTTCCTATAATGGGGTATTGTCTCTGGGGCTTGGTCATTAATGAACTTGATTGATTTATCCTTTGTGTATAAACGCCCAGAACTAGGTATTGAATCTGGGACCTTTGTCCACAAATGCAGAGGTTTGTGTGCCTGAATTAAGAGACTAGGACAGTTATCTAGAAAGAAGTAACAATCTCTTTCAATAGTCCAGGAAGAAGGGAAACAAAGTCCCGCAGTAGGTTAATATGGGTTGTATTTATTATGTGGGTAGGGCTGACATCTACCAAGCTGCCTAGGGGATCTGAATGTCCAATTCGCATAATGCAAATAACAATTCATACAGCCATGCAACATCTGCAGGCTCAATCAATCTTGCTTACTCAGGCAAAGCTCCCCATTGAAGTGAGAAACAAGTGAACAAGCTTCCACACAAATCTATCTGTTGAATTAACCTCTGAATAACTTTCAGTGATCCAGATGTTGATTCATTCTGCTCTCCCAGCTGCCTTTGAGTACCCTGCCTCTCTTCTGCATTATGCTACCAATGCTTAGCCCAGGCTTACCCTTAACATTCATCACTTCTTCTGTGGGTAGCACACTTTTCTAAGTTCCCCTTATGTTTACTGACATGATCTAGCCTTTCATTTGAACAAGACTATCCTACAATGTTGTCATACCTGCATTAAACAGCAGTTCAGTACTATACTTTGGATCAATCACTGTGAGCTGTAAGATAATAAAAGTATACTCTAAAAAGTTTTTGGCTTTTAAGTGTTGTAAAAAAGCAGCACACAGCCAGAGATACTAAAAGTTCTGCAGTATTCCAAAACATAGATGCAGCATAGGGAAGGATGGTGTACGCCTTCAAAAACTGCCCCATCAGCATGCCTGGATGCCGAGATAGATGGGCCACTTACAGGAGAGCAGAGGCTATCTAAGCGTCTAAGCACAGGCAGGTTGAGAGTTCTCTGCTGAATACCGCTACGTGGTATGGATCCACCGTTGGGTGTGAATTAAAAGCACTGTGCAGCTGAAGAGCACTAGGACAGGCAATTTTATCTGGTCTTAATAACACTGACATTCACCTTTAAAGAACTTGATCAGGACTTCCAATTGCCTGCCACAAGGCTTTTGTGCTTTTTCTGAACATGCACAATTGTGTATGTGTGGCCTCTGCGCCTTATCTTGAAGGGTCACCCAGCTTCACAAAGTATTTGAGAGACAGAAAGAGTAACAAACCTTTCATGGAGGAGGATGCTCTTAGGCTAGGGAAAGGGATTAGTTGTTACGGACCTTAATTAAATGAAAGGGAGAGGGAGGAGGATATGTCTGTGTTGCCACCAGACAAGACAACATGCACAGGAGTCCAACATCACATACAATTAGTATTGTCACTAGAGCACTAATTAATCACTTCAGACACCTTATCTGTCTCCCACACCTCCTTGCCTCAGCTATATCATCATTTACACTGTATAATGTTGCTAACTAAAAACAACCTAGAGGTTTACTAGCCCCCAGAGCAAGAAGCTTTAAGTGTCAGCCTTGTTTCCCTGCCAACTGCCTCTGTTACTAACACACAAATAC
Organism: Pterocles gutturalis; assembly: GCF_000699245.1. NCBI lineage: Eukaryota > Metazoa > Chordata > Aves > Pterocliformes > Pteroclidae > Pterocles > Pterocles gutturalis. The sequence goes on from NW_010098721.1 coordinate 20,958, forward strand.
AGCCACTAAAACAGCAAACACTTTGGATGGATTTGGCAGAGGCTCATCATTAAAAGACACACAAACACACGTGTTGCCAGTTATAAAAGGGGGACAGACAAAAACCTGTTTGTGATGCCTGCAGCCACTCCACAGCAGGAAGGCTGCCTCACAGCATCTGCAGTAGGGTAGACAGAGATGCCCAAGCTGACTTTCCACTGGACTTCTGTCTGCAACTTTTCAATGGCACAAAGGCATCCATGATTAAAAGTCTGATAGTCAAGAAGCACATCTGTAGTTCTGCTGATAGCAAGGGTGTAGAAACAGGCTAATGCTTCCTCCAGTATATCTGAGTTTAACAGTCAAACAATTGTAATTTTTATCTTGAAAATAACTTTTTTTTCCCAAGTAATTGCACTGTTTTCACAAAAACCCTAGAATGGTTAGTTGTGCTAAGTCCAAGAAGGAAAAGAAAAACTTGATAAATAAGAGCAGCTTGAAAAAATCTTTAGTTGTCAAATAACTCTTGCACCATACACTGGAAAGCATAGAAATTGTAAAATCCTTCTTCAAGCTGAGTTTCCACTCTACCTATTAAGGTAGGCTCTTAAGGAGGTATAGAAATAAGCCTGCTTTCCTGTGACACACGTCACTCTCCTGAATCTTCACCAAAAGAGAGATGTTCTTTCAAAATGTTTCACTTAAAGTGAACGGCATTCTTCGAATAGGAGCAATGTTCAGTGGGAAACTACAATCTACTCTGGCTAGGAGATGGGAATTTTGTCTTTTTATGCCCATCTCCAGCAAAGATTTGTTTACTCATCTGAACATAACCAATTTCTAAAGTATTGTGAAGAGTTTCTGTGGGTGTCTAGCTCTAACATAACCAAAACCTTCCCAGGGACACCAAACTCTTACTTACATTAGGAGACAAAAAATGAACACATGGATTACACTTTCAAGGACTGAAACCAGGAATCCATAGTATTTTAACATCTTCTCAAACACCTGTTTAATATGAATAATTCTGTCTGGGCCCATAACATTATGAACAGAGTATTACCTGCACAGGTAGATGTTGTCGATACAAATGAAGATGACAGCAAGGAAAGACTTCGTACATCAAAAAATAAAGAAGTTAACTAAGTAATTAAGGCACAGACACTGTATAAAGTCTGAAGAATCCTCTCCAAAACAAACAGACAAAAAAATCAGGTAGGACTCCTGAAGTATCGTAAATCTAACCTCTCATATTTACATGTATTAAAGAGACACATAATATTGTAAGTGAGGAAGGAAAAGAAAATCTATTGCAAAACAAAAATATTCAGGTTTATAATCACATGGCTAGGTACATAAATTTTAAACCAAATCCTACTGAAATCAGTGCATTATCTTAAAGGCTAAGTTGGTAAATTCCATATCACAAAAAGTTATACAACAGTTACATCAAAGACAAGCAAAACACTGTAGGTTCTCCACATTTGGTATACCATTTTCAACATCATTGTTTTGTTTCTTGACACTGTATCTAACTGATCCTCTCTTTAATTTTTTTTCATCATTTCAAACACAAAGATTATTTTTAGAGCACTATTTAGCACGTTCAGTTGTCAGCTAATGCTCCTAAATTCTCCTTTGCAAATGGCCCAATAGCCTTGAAATTGCTACAAACAGCATTCTGAAGTGGATTGATATGCAGGCGCAGAGCAGATCTAGATAGGCATGTTTTGTTATAACCACACCATTAAACTTTTACTTTCTATTCATAGTTTGACAGGAACCCTTTAGAACCCAAGGAGATGTCTCTTCTTCAAGACTAGCAAAATTGTATAAGGGATTTGTACTTTTTCCCATGTGACACAAGTACCTCTGATACTGAAGTGGCCACCTGCAACAACAGACAAAAGTGAACTGGAAATTTTTGACAGGTCAGGTATTCATTGACACTACTAGGTATTTTAGAAGTTTTAACAGACAATAAAATTTGAATCGACAAATACACAGGCTGAAGAAAATATACATCATCTAGCTAAACAGCATCTGTAGTACCATGTTGGTAACAGTCACACAGTACCAAAGCAGTAAGAAGTCCAGACAAATGAAGATGGAAGAGCAAGATCCACAAGATGGGAAAAAAATAAGTGAGAAAATAATTATTTCAATGAAAAACAATTGTACTTTGAAGATGGAAGGAGATGTTCTTTGGAACAACTGTCATGATGCTACAAAGATGAAAGATTCCCTCCCCCCCCATTTAAAACAGTTTCCAGGACTCAGAAAAAAACCTGCAGTTCATTTTTGATATTTAATAAGATTTCTCAATAGACATTCCTCACTTAAAAAGAAAGAAGTTAAAGAAAAATGGAAGGGATAGAACAAGTAAGTTCACTCCGAACTTGGATCTCAAGTAATTTCCCTTCATTGTTATTGTAGAATCAGGGAAGGCTTTTTCACTGGCGGTTGTGTGCTCTACAGTATCTATCACTGACAGAAAATAAATACATTTGGAAACAAGAAATTATTGCAAATCAATCCATAGAGTTAAAACACTGGAAAGCTAAAGTCATTTCCTTGAAACAAATCACCAAAAAGTTCTGATCAAAAAAAAAAAAAAAGCATCTCTTTCCAGTCAGAATAACTTCACATACCCTAAATAAGACAATAAAAACCAAACCAACCAAAAAAACCCTAAACTCATTTGTAACTGAAAATTGCAGCAGAGATGACAGGCTGCTTAGCGAACTTTTATTCTCCTTCAGACATAACTTGCATGCAGGTTCCTTATAACTATTTACGAAGAGAAAATGGCCATTTTATGGCGTATTACAGACCACTATCTCACTACAGCTGGGATGGCAGCACAGTTGTATCCCAGTTTATTCAAACTGTCAGAGAAAATGATAACTTGTGGACTTATTGCTCTCACTCCTGTTTTACCCCCAGATTAAGGTTTATATTGCTAGCACATAGAAGTAACACAGACCCAGAGATCCCAAAGAAACAGCTAATGGCTTTAAATATGACACGGTAGTCAGTCACCAAACATTAAAAAAGTCATAAGGCTACTTGATCTGATCCTCCATTCGAATTCCAGTAAAGGCTGAGGTAATAAACAAACTGTGAGCTTAGAGCCTGAACCTTGAGAGCTCAAGAACTATGGATCAGTGAGTTCTAGATGCAAAAGCATTAGAGGGAAAAAAAAAAAAGGCAGGATTGCAACAATCAAGTTGACAGAGTGAAGATACCTGTGTAATTAATGTCAGCAAACCTAGAGTGCCAAAGGTTTAGAGAATGAGGAAAAAACAACATCTAAGCAAAGCATTGCGTATCCACAAATTTCATTCAACTCTTCTTTTGGACTGGCTTTGACTATTCTCACTCCAGCCTGCTTCATAAGAACAATAGAAACCGAAATCTTGAATATGCATGATACACTGTTCATATTTTAAGGGTTTCTTTTCTTTCCCAAAAGGCTGCATTCTGTTGCTATCACTGAAATCCTTTCCAGTCATGTCTAAGTCTTAGCTGATAAGCGAGTGAAGGAAAAAAATATTTAGTAGTACAGAATAGAATCTTATTTGCTTCTGTACAGCTACAGAAATATGCCTAAATGTGATTATACACTTTAAGGAGTTGGGGAAAAAGAAAAAACTCAGTGGGTCAAATGGCCAACAGCATGCCATGTTGCTGAACTTTCAGCTGCTGAGTCACCAGATTTGAAGGCAGAGCCTGTCAGGGGAGACAAGGCTATCACCAAACCACAGCTGCTTGCAGACTCATTTTTCTGCATTCAAGTATGGGACCACTAGCAAGAGAAGACAACTGTACATGGCATTTTGACTTCTGCTAATGTCTTCTAGGCAACTTCACTATCGGTGGCACAGAAAGTTTTACCTGCTAAATATGTGTCCTCCCTTTGCTTCTGTAACTTTTTTTTTGTTCACGTGCTCGTAATATTCCAACGGAAATAACGGCTATCGGTATTCTACCTCAGAGCAGGGGGAAAAAAAAAGTCACATGGGTAAGGAGAAGCTGGGTCAATTTCAAAGAAAATAAAAAAAAAAATTAAAGAGTGAACATAAAAGAATCTTAGAAATGCATTGTAAAGGCAAACAGACTTTGGAACGCTCTAATAACAAGACTGCTGGTGTCCTAGCCTGAATACCCTTTTCTAGATCTTAGCCTGGATCATGACATTTACTGAAAGAAAAATGTTACTGGTTTATCTGGGCTGGTGACTATAGGGTAGCAGGGATTGTTTGGAGTACCGCATTGAGGTTTCTGTTGACTGTTGTAGACACAGGAAAAGGCCTGCAAATATTTGGCTGCTTCTGGTGGTCAGGTTCTTGGATCTCCTCTCCCTTTCACACTCTAATTAAAAATAATAATAATAAAAAAAGTTCTCTCTTCCATGTTTTAACCTCAACCTGCAATTTAGCTAAATTATTGCTCTGGTGGAGTTCCCCATCTCCACCTTGTCCAGATATGAATATGCCATTCCGATAAATATCCTAAGTGTCTGTAAGGAAGAACACTGATTCAGCTCCCCCCAAAAATCTACCAAGTTTTTCTTACACTGCGAAAGAAGTTCCTGCTTGAAGCCAGACTCATCAGTGAGGCTTTATAACACAGATTTCACTGCTTTTGCATTCTGCAGCATTATGCTACATGATTTAATGATTCTGTGGTATGTTTGTATCCATGTTCCATTATTTGATTTTAAAGTATTCTTCCTTATCCCTTTGTTTTCTTTCTTTCTGCCCATGTGGCTGATTGCCGCACTCCTCTCAGAGCCAGGCAGACTACTCCTAGACAATCACTGTTCCACCAAATCTAAGTTTGAATTTCAAAGACATCTCAGGGGCCTAGTTCCTAGCAGATTTTAACAGCTATCGGGCTGCTTTGTATCTTAACCTTAATTCCCTGAAAGTATTGCAACCCATTCTCACTGGCCAAAAGAAACTCAATGTATAAATATTTCTGCAAGCAATGGGAACTAGTCACTTTGCAGATAACAGACATTCACATAAAAATCCTTAAGTCCCAGTATCATTGAGAAAAAAAAAAGGGG
>NW_010098722.1:0-20331 GCF_000699245.1 Pterocles gutturalis
TTTGAGCAACCTGGTCTAGAGGGAGGTGTTCCTGGCTGTGGTAGGGGGGTTGGAACTCAATGATCTTTCAGGTCCTTTCCAACACAAACCATGCTATGATTCCATGATTCTATGAATCTGTCATGGCTGTAAAGCTTCTATTCAACAGAAGAAAAATGAAACTATTAGAATTTGCCAATACTATAATACTATATTCCCATTTTTTATTTTTAACTCATGCTTTTAATTTATCCTTTGAATCCACCTCCACCAAGGGTTCTGTTATCTGTTTAATTAATGACTCTACAAAACTTTGAACGTGGAAAGTAATGTAAGTAATGAGCATTATTATCCTTCCAGAACCAGGAAAAAGGTAGTCAGCTTCCATCAGAATAAACACCCCAACAATTTAAATATATTAGTATTTAATTCTCAGAGGAAAGAGCTTAATATTCAGAAGAAACAGCACAATAAACAAAACATCTTAAAGATTAAAATGAACAATCAAGACAGCAAAGGCTATCTTAGCATTTTTACTGCTAGCTTTTGAAGACAGAAATAGTAACGTCTTAACGGACTCTTATGGGTTTCATAGTTTACTGAGATATTTTATTCAGTTACTCTTGGCACTAGATACACAGTTTAAAAAAAAAAGTGCTTTTGGCCCATCAGCAGGTCTGGCTCCCTATCAGATCTCTGCTACAGAAACTCTTGCATATTTCTTCTACTCTTTTTTTTGTCACTAAGCTCTCTGACACTGTGCTGCACCTTTCTGATTAACCAGCTGTAAATCAGAGCACCCAAGGCCGAAATCACAAGTTTCTGCTTTAAAAAAAACCAAACAAACAAAAAACCCAGCTACAGAAAGTAGAGGAGTTTGAATAATGACAGAAGGGAAAAACTGAAGAGAAATTGCACAAATGACTGATTTCCACACTATTTATCTGACATTTCCTAGAATGAGAACCAAAGCTGAGATTTTTGACATCAGCCCAAAGATGTCCGCAATCCGTAACAACCACAGATTTTTCAGGTTTGGGGTTGGTTTGTTTGTTTGTTTGTTTTGTCTTTGTTTGTTTGTTTAAGGCTAATTTGTTATCTAGTCAAACAATTCTATAGGAAGCCAAATCCAATAACTACTCCAATTCATTCACATTTTTATAGAATTAGGTAAAAGGTATTTTGTTTTATATAAAGGCACATAAGCTATAAATATTCTCATGATAAAAAAATGATATGCAGTTCTCAACATCTGAGATCTCAACAAAAGGCATCCCTTTGACTACTAGTGAAAAACTGCTATCCTTTCACTACTAGTGAATTATCATTTACTCTAGACGAGAGGTTAGCTCAGGGCAGAGAAGCACTGGTTTGTCAGGAGTCAGAACAGGTACACAAAAAGGTTACCTCAGATGCTGTGGCTGCCCAAGTAATCAAGAGTGCCAAGTCTGAGTCTGAGTTCTTTATTTTCTGTTGATATTTTCAATAACTCAAGCTGTGGGGAAGCCTTCTAGTGACAACTTCCCAAAACTCCAGTGGACTTCAGAGACTTATGCAAACAACGACCTTGAATACGGGGCTTGTATTTAGGATATGTGATTTTCACTATGATAATTTTTCTTACCAGCTAGAGATAATGCTGTACTGGTAAATTACGTACATCTATTGCTTAAATATAGTGCTTTGAGCAGCTGAAATCTAAATCTTCAGTACACTTCTAGGAAAGACTTCTTCGGCAATGGCTTGGATAAGAAGCTTGAACCAGTAGACAGTGAATGCCAGACACATATTGGGATGTATGAACAGAAGCATGGACAGTAAATCAAAGGATGGGATTTCCTGCCTCTACTCAGCACTCATTGGACCATGTCTAAATACTGTGTCCGGTTTGGGGTCTCCCCCCACGAGCAAAACATCAATAAACTGCAGTAAGCTCAGTAGAGGGCCACCAACATAGTCATGTCTGGAGCACTCACCCTGTGAGGACCAGGGCTGGTTCAGCCTGGAGAAAGGCCGGCTCCAGGAGCACCTGACAGCAGCCCCCAGTGTCTACAAGGAGCTGTCAGGGATCCAGACTCTTCTCAGCAGGACATGGCAGGAGGGTGAGGAACAGGAGAGGCTGGGACTGCCTGTAGAGAAACCTTTCCTGAGGTGGCCAGGGGAGCCGTGGCACAGGCTGCCCAAGGGCTGTGCAGGCTCCCACCCTCCCTGAGCAGCCTGGTCTGATCCCCACTGATCCTTGCTGCAACAGCAGCACCTTGCACTGTGCACCACCTGAGCTCCCAGCCCATGGGTTATCCCATGACCATGCAAGAAGCAGCCAGGCGGGTCTGCAGGGCACTCAGACACAGTAGGGAGTGGCAGCACCCAGAGTTGCTTCACAGACTTCACAGGTTTTAAAAACATGCAAGAGCCCAGAAGTCAATTCCCTGACAAGTCTAGCAAGTGGCCAATGTGATACGCTTAGCTCAACGTCGGCGTAATGGTTAAAACCTACATTTGTGCTTTCACTTTTGTTAAAATATACAAAAAAATTAATGTTTATAACACTACCTTTCTACAGTGTACTGAATTTGCCACACTTGATTGAACTATTTTACCTGATACTGTGCTCTCAGACACAGGTTTTGAAGAACCTCAGACAAACAGAAGAGGAAGATCCTGTCTTAGAGCACCTCAACTTTTCAGAGTACCCCACAGTCTTCAGTTTATGACATGAACCATAGAAACTGATAAACCTAGTTGTTTTAAACTTCAGCAACTAGTCGCATGGGTTAATACTGAAAAATCAAATAACCATCTGTAAGCCATTTCTCAGTTACTCAATGTGGCAGAGGCTCTTACAGACTAGGAGTGCAGATAAATAATTCTATTCCATAATAATTTCAGTTCTTTATACAACAGAAGAAAAAGCAGCCATTCATTTTCATAAGCGCTTTACCTAAATCCTGATTTTTTTTTATTTACTTGTAATCTCCACTTTCATATGCAGTAAATATCACCATGCACTAGCCATTCTAATCTATTTTACCTGATCCCATTAAGTCTGTTGTTTTTTTCCCTTTGAAAAGCAGCCTAAAATTGAACACAGCATTCCAGTTGAATAGTTTTGAACATATCCCTTTCACATTTTTTATTTTCAAACCTCCTCTTAACACATCTAAGAATCCTACTTGCATTGTCAACTCCTGTTGCTAGATGTAGTTAAAGCTCAGATCAAGCTATGATGTTTTGACTGCAGGAAAACAGTGACCCTGTGAGTATTGCAATTATATCATCATAACATCACTGTTGTCACAAAGAAGGATGCATGCATGGAAGTGGATGTCAATGAAGAAGGAAATGTCTTTATTGAATACATTTAATGCATTAGGTCCAGTTAATAATAGCCTGGTTTTGGCAATATAATTACCAGATTTTCATTACTGTTGCTAGACTATGTTTTTCATTTACAATATAGACATAGACAACTGGGAGGAACTGTGACTCAACAGGCTAGGACTCACTGCAAGAAAAGCTTTCCACAGGAGGACAAGTGGAGGCACAGGCTGCCCAGGAGCTATACATCCTTGGGATGGCCCAGGCCCTGACAGGACAAAACCCTGAGCAGCCTGGTCTGACCCTATGGCTGACCCTGACGTGAGCAGTTCCTGGAATCAGGCACCTCCCAAGGTTCTTTACTAATGGTGTTGTTCTGTATTTGTGATTCCTATTTCAGTGCTGGTAAGAGGGAAAAGCTTCCTTGACATCTTTTCTTTTGTCTAGGCTGAAGATTTCTCCTGTGGTACTTAACTGAGGTATATAACTAATTAGAGTTTCCACTGCCTCGGAAATCTCTGCATGGCACTCCATTCTGCAGTACAACAATGTGCTAATGTCAAGACCTAACTGTATGCCATTGCTCTCCTGAAATCTGTCCTACTGACATACACTTCAGACTACATCTAGTATGTCACAACTTACTTCAAAAATAAAATTTTTAAAAAGCCTTAAAATGGTATTGGCTTTGTTTTGAGATAATTTATAAACAGCCTTTGCAGAGGTGTGGAAAAGGAAAAAATATACACTTTTAAAGGGGATTCTGCAAAAAAAGACGGATCTATTTTCATCAAGTATTGCACCAAAAATATCTTCAGAAAGTCTATTGGATAGATGAAAGTCATCAAGTATTAAAAAGAACAGAATACAGCAGTTAGAAATAAAACATAAAAGTCATTTGAATTATTATTACCCCTGGCATGATGTTAATTAATTATCACAAAAAAATCAGCATAACATTTTGCTTTTTTTATGTAAACATCAGCTTTCAAGGGGTATGCCTTTCTTCCTGTATTAGCAGCAAACTTTCCAATTTTAGGACTAGCTTCCATCCTCCTTGAACTCAGGTTTTCAAAAGACTATCAGATATAAATAGATGTATTTTGCAGAGCAGAAAATAAGGGAACTAGAACTGATGTGCTGTTAATTCTCAAAACATTTGAGTTTCAAATACCTTATTTTATATCCCGTTTAAGCACAGACAGGTTGATAGCAACCTCCTGCCTTTCATCAGTTAAACCAAAATTTCTGTCATTCTTGTTAACTTTTTTTTTTTTTAATAAATTCAAAGCAAGTGACAGAGCAAGCACTGTATCCACTCTTCTGAGACATTTGCATGAACCTGCATGACAGAAATTCCCTGACTGATGCAACTCTGACAAGCCAAAAGTTTATAGTCATGCAATGCATTCTAAGACAATTATGCATTAGTATGTTTTTTATATTATAATTATTTTGTGTTAGTATTTTGAACACCACACCCTGTGTATACAGCCCATAAGGTGCATAAATGTACTCTCCTTTCCCTGATGGGCTTTAGGTGCTTAGGTAGTGCATAGTCAACTTAGTTTTATGGCTCAATATAATTACTAATAAAGTATTTGCACAAGTTTCTTTTTGACAAGAACAAGAAAACTAACAATCTACAGAAATACAACTACTTCAAGCAGAACTTAATGTGTTATACATACCTGCACATATAGTTATGTGACATGATATAAAGATTTTACATGAATAAGTTTTATGTAGATTATTTTATACAAATATAAAATTTATCAATGACTAACACAGGCCAAGCATTCATCTAATTGTTTTGTTTGCATGACATCTCTGAGAAAAAGTCTTATAAATCTGTACTAATTGATTCATAAGTCAATACCATGTCTACATATATGGAGTAATTATGCAAACTATGTATTCTATACATATTACATGGCCAATTCTGTTCTCTGAGGCTTGGTTTATGACTATTTTTTGAGTAATAAGTGAAATACATATTTTGTTGTATTTGGAGTAAATATGGAAAAGTAATTAATGATAGAATTTAGGAACTCTACTATTGGTCTGCTCTGCAAGCTACACCTAGAAGTCTATATGCTGTGCTAGGTTATGTAACTGCTGTGCTACCATGTGTGCCACCACTGCTGTCCCAGATACAAACAGATATATTTGCAAGTGGACAAGAACATTTTTTCTGATTAAAGTCCTTTTCATATACAATTGAACGCAAGCCATTAGAGAATCACTCTAAGATGTGAAAAGATATGTGATTCAATTCCTTAATAAATCAATGGGGATATATATTAATATTCATCTAAACTGATACTTGTTTTAGCAAAGGTATCATTTAGAGAAAATGCGAAATTGATTGGTATCTGTTTTAAAGAATTATTTTAATAAATCACAATCAAAACAAACCACTGGGTAAAGCAGGTCATCTAAATCCTTACTATATTTTTCGGGCCAGCCTGACATGACCCACTTTCTGTCCTTAAATCAATCTCTCGTACTCAGGCTGTGGCATGGATAATCCACCCAGATATCTGTCTCAGCATACCAAAAAGGTATAAAGGGAGTCATCTGGGGAAAGACAAGTTGTCAAATGCAGATTTAAACTAAGACAAGTGATGTAATAGTTAAAGGAAATCAGCTCATTAAAAAGTAGGTCATTAGCAAAACCTGCATCTGCTGAAGACAAAGTGAAGTTACTCATATACTATATGAAATACCATACCTGTTCATTTCTAATTTCTCTGTCTTCTACCACTGCTAACTGAAATAGGGCTCACAATGTGAATCTTTATGAAACAGAGAACTAACTCCCAGGAAGATGAATCAACAGGAGGGAAACACATTGTGGAAGAGATGTCTAAAAAGATGATACAGGTAGGTGTGAAATCACCCACATGGCACTTTTTTTTTCTTTTTCTTTTTTTTTTTTCCACAAAGAGTGTGCCTGGAACAAGAATCATAGAGCCATGTCTGAATTAGGGAGCACTCGCACCAGATGCACCATTTCCTCAACACCTACCTAACTCAGGGCGTTCAGTTCTTTCAGTCTCACTGAACTATGCTTTAGTGCAGCACAGAGAATGCAAGATACAGTCACCTTGTACCAAAGACTGCAACATTTTGCTTAAATCAGTGGTGTCAAAAAGATCAATTCCACAGAGCTGGCTACATCTTGTTTGGGAAATTCCCAGAAAGCTCAGAAGCAAGCCAACAAGGCTCACCAAGTGGTGCAGCATCACATACCTGCTTTGGCCTAGGTTTGGTTTGACTTTGTTTCTGTGGCACCTGCATCACAGTTAATGTATCCTAAAAGACTCAACTTTTCCGAGTCGCTAGTGCCACATGAGCCAATCTGAAATAAAGGAGAGGTAAAAATAAAAGTATCAGCAAAAATTTTCCATGTGGTTTGACATGGAGCAGACTCATTGCAGAAAAACCTGGTTTAGGCAGGAAGTTCTGCTCTCTCTCCATTATTTCTTTTATCCTTTGCTGGGTTTGAATATCACCATGGTTCAGTCTGCAGAAGCTGTGTTGAGAATCCAGCAATTTGCACATATTAGCATGTGCATCAATATTTCTAGTCACTTCCTCACTTCCCTTCCCTTTTATTTTATTTTGAGATAAAAAGATATTTAAATCCATCAGAAAACAGGACTTCCAGGTCTGAGGTATTCAACCTCAGCCTAAACTTAAACAAAAAAGTCCACATGAAAAGGATCTAAAAATAAGCCTCATATCAACAAAATAACATTCATCATGGAGCAATTTTATTTTGTCAGCTTTGAATATATTATATGTAATCTAATTTTAGATTTGCAACAGAGTGGGTCTTTTCACTTCAAGAGGCATTCACATCTTGGAAAGCAAATTAAGTCATGCTCATTTGCCAAGCTTCCCACTGTCTTGCCTTAAAAAAAAAACAAATGGGACTGAATACTTCACTAAAAAGACTTAGCACTTCATCTTTTCACACAAATACTGCAGCAAAATGGTTTTATTTACAGATTGCTCTAAAGAAGGAAACATGCCAAACAAAACATAAAAAGTAAGAAATAGTAATGAAATTAATTCACAAATATACCTGTTGTGTAAGAGGGGTGGTAAGTACTGGAATCTATCTGCAAAGCTGGATCTGCATTATAGGTGTCAAACAAACCTTGAACAGAAAGAATTTAAAATATTTTGCAAATTGCTTTTTGGTTTGCCCATTTATATTACCAAACCACTAAACTGAAAACACATTATCTCTACAGAAGAAAGAAATAGTACTTTACTTATTTAGAGATCTCATCTCCTATTAAAAAAAAAAAACAAAAAAAAACAAAAAAACAAAAACAAAACAAAAACCAAAAAAACAAAAACAAAACACAATGATGAAGTCTATAGCTGTTTTAGAGCTAGGAGAGAGAAATGCTGGCTGAAGAAGCAAAGCAGAGCATGAGGTAAGCAAGCTTCAACAGTGAAGCTACTTATGGTTACCTTCTAATAAGTTTATTCAGGTTACAAAAAAAAACCCAAAGTCCTGTCATTTACTAAAACTATCTTTGAACAACCTGCAGTTTGCACACCTGAGAATACCTGGAATGGAGAAAAATGGAAGTGGAAATATTGCATCACTTACAAGAAGTGCGGAATGAATGACACTGTCACCACAGGCAAGTCCCAGGGTTTCCCACTAAACACTCCCAAAGAAAGACTTTGTGGGATCCTCTAGAATGTGCAGTGTTATAAAACAGCAAAATAGTGTCCTCTTTTCTCCCAGGACATTTTACTCTCCCCCACCCCTTAAAAATTCACTATGACCTTTCCCACATATACTTGCACTAACTTTTCATGGTTTAACATGGCTGAAGGTTTGATATATATCAAGCTAGCTTGTTGTTGCTAGATCCAACTGAAATGTGAAAATTGCTGGAAACTATCCATATTAGCATTTTTGTATGACAAGAGAAAAAGGGGTTGATCACCAAAAATCTCATTAGGTCTGCTAAACCACAAGACAACTGCTTTACCTACAAGAGTGCACAGTCCCAGACAATGACGTACTAACATACATCAGATCCACTCCATGAACGAGTTGAGGTAGGAAGATGTATCAGCCTCTCACACAGACTCTTCTGCACTGGAAGTCATGGCTTTAAACGTGCATTAACAAACAAGCTGACAGTCTTCTAGTCTACAGAAGAGTTTTTCCCCACCAAAATGTTAATTACCCAGTGCTGAAATAATTATTTAATAAGCTCCCAGGTTTGACAGCCCTAGTGTCCTCTTTGCCAAATGATTAAAGTATACCAAATTTCACCTCATTTATTTCATTTGCAAGATAGAAAACTGAAACTGGGATGGGTTTGGTTTTTTTTAACACAATAGCCTTTTAGAATAAACTTTTAAATTAAGAATGACAAAGGAAAATTTTACTATATAATTGGCATATATAACAGTACTTTCCAAAGCAGAATTTTGCTGTCATACCATGAACCAAAATGCCTATTTCCCTAACGAGTCACAGTGTAAAGAATGCTCTAAACAACTGACTTGCTACCAAACAAGGAAGCTTCATTACGAGATGCATTTTGTCAGTCTATTGTCTTTACATGGCAAGGTTTTGGTAACAGGGTGGCTGCAGGGGTTGCTTCTGTGAGAAGACACCAGAAGTAGTCCCCATGGCAGACACAGCCAGTTCCAGACAGATCCAAGACAGACCCACTGCTGGCCAAAGCTGAGCCCATCAGCGATGTCGGTAGCACCTCTGGGATAACATATTTAAGAAGGGGCAAAAAACATAGTGCAACAGCAGCTGGGAGGGAAGAGTAAGAAAATAAGAGAGAAACAGTGCTGCAAACTCCAAGGTCAGTGAAGAAGGAGGGAGAGGAGGTGCCCCAGGTGCTGGAGCAGAGATTCCCCTGCAGTTCAAGGAGAAAAACATGGGGAAGCAGGTTGTATCTCTGCAGCCTATGGAGGACTACACCAGAGCAGTTATCCACCCTGCAACCCATGGAGGACACAATGCTAGAGCAGGTGGATGTGCTCTGAAGGAAGGTGTGACCCCATGAAGAGCCCACATAGGAGCAGGTTTTCTGGAAGGGCCCGTGACACTGTGGGAGACCCACACTGGAGCAGTCTGTTCCTGGACTGCACCCCCTGAAAACGAAACATGCTGGAGCAGTTCCTGAAGAACTGTATCCCATGGGAAAGACCCAACATCGGAAAAGTTTGTGAATAACTGTATCCCTTGGGAGGGACACCACATAATAGCAGGGGAAGAGTATGAGATGGAAAAAGCAGCAGAGACAGTGTAATGAACTGACCACAATCTCCATTCACAATCTCCATTCACCATGCCCCTGTGCCACTCACAGGCAGAAGAGTCAGGCATGAAGGTAAGCCTGGGAAGACAGAGTAGCTGAAAGGTTGTTGTAGTTTTGGTTTCACTATTTACTATCATACTCTGTTATTAATTGGCAACAAACTAGTTTTCCCCAAGTCAAGCCTGTTTTGCCCATGACAGTAATTGCTGAGTGATCTCCCTGTTCTTATTTTGATCCATGAACTTCTTTTTGTATATTCTCCCTGAGTCCTGTTGAGAAGGGAGAGTGATAGAGCCACTTGGATTAAAAAATGCCTTTTTCCTTCAGGAAGCTTCTCTGTTGAGATACTTCTTGTTTCATCTTCAACATGTAGCCAACTGACAAGTGGGAAATGAGTCCCTACATTAAGCCATTCCCATCACCCAGGCACACAGACAGCCTTTGAGACCACCAGAGCTCCTCAGTTCTTCCCTCTAGCATGAACCCCACAAGAAGAAGAAGGATATGATCACAAACTATAGAGACTTCATAATATTTCCAAACTCTAAACATTTGTGAATTTTAGATTGTATTGACCCATACTTGAACAGGTTAGGCATTCAGTGCACAGGTGAAGCCCTGCAAATTAAAACTTTAAGGTAAATTAGTCTTTTTATTTTTTGTGGTCAAATAAGAGAATAGGGAAGTGAGGGAGTTAAAGGTTACTTTATCTAGGTTCCCTAGTTTCATGCTTTTTTAAGTCTAACTAAGGTAAAGGTAATTCTCTGAAGTGAGATGAGTAAATTTATTTTGTTTAATTTTTATGTTTTTTAAAGAACAAACAGGTTTTGTTAAAAAATTATGAGAACGATGATGATGTAAATTCAACTCACTGAAAGCCAACTCAAAATTCTCAAACCTTAAAAAAAATAATACCCAACAAAAACAGCTTCTGGCACAGAATTTCTATCTCAGGAACTACCACCATCATACAAGGTAAAAACAGGAAGGCAAATCACACATAAGTTAGTTTTGAGAAACACTAAGCATCTGGAAGTTTCCCTCTTCACTCAATAGGAAACTGAAGGTATTCAGCATCCCTGACATAAGGCCAAGGAAAGGAAATGAAGAAATAAAAACAAGGTTCAGAAAAAAATTTTTTTTCATTATTGCTGCTATCCCTTTCCTCTCTAACCTTCTAAATCAAGCACTGAATATTTACAATACTCTGAAAAGAGATTAAACAGTAAGACACACATGGATAGCACAGACAGATGTCCTGCAGTCTGTATCTGCTAACCTGCCTCTAGTCATATTCCTGAAAGAGAAATATATGTGTAAGCACATTTTCCTTCACCACCATCTTGCTCACACATACTCTACAACATATGAATTAAAGAATCAGTGATATCATCTGGAAACTTTCATTCTGTTTTAATTGCTAAAAGAATAATAAAAAAACCAAAAAACCACCACCCCAAAACAGTACTCCATGAATTATAACACAACACACTACTCCTTGGTTTATAATTCCTCATTAGAGCTGAGCAGGAAGTGGTTGTCTGGTCTTCCAGGAAAAACAGGAGCTCTATGAAGTGTAGCAGTTTTGAGTAAAATCTCTCAAAGTGCTCTGGTTAGCACAGGGCTAACTGGAGGCTAAGCAGAATCTACTTATGTGCATATTTTGTAATTTTTGGAGTATTTCTGCCAAAACCACTTACACTGTGAAGATGCAAAACTATAATGCTTACAGTTGTGTTAGGAAAAGTGCCGGCAACCCAAGAGACCTGGGAACCTACCAGGACATATGTAGTGCAAGATTGGCCCTTTTATTTGATTTGCAAGGCAGAAATTCTACATGGAAAGCCCCTATGCAACTCCCTACAGATTAGGTATGTCACCACACCCTTTCCAAATGAACAAACCCCACTAGGGCTGTTGAGGGCACTGCCAAGCCAGGCAGACAAGAGGCAGAGGACAGCCTCAAGAATACAGCCTGACTCAACATCATCATCTCCAATAATGGACAGACAGTTCCCTATGGATGGGACAATTTAATTCCTGGGAAAAACTCGATACTGTTTTTATAAACATCAGGTCACCAGTTAAGCTTCGACAACCCACATGGGATGCAAAAAGAAATATGTTGTACAGCTGTCCACCACAGTAAGTCCCACAAGGAGAGCAGGAAAACATAGCCAGGACTCATTCAATGCTCTCTGGAAGACAGTAGCTTTGTCTTTGGAGATTACACAAAGTACTCCAAATTGATTCCCTTTTCTCCTTCTCTCAAATAACACTCTGTTTCTCTAGGCCTAACTACTCAGTTTGTATAATGTGAGTTTGGAAATCTTGCTCCTGGAGCTAAGGACATTCGCACGAGAATGTCTGCCTCAAGATAATGCTTTTAACTATTGCAATAATTAAGCTTTTTTTTAGTAATGGAGAAGTAGAGCATTTCTCAGACTTCCATTTTTCAATGTATTTAAATGAAATTTATCAGATGATGTAGTTTTACACCCCTGGATACTGGCCAAACACCACACAGCCACTCGTTCACCCTCCTCCCTTCCCATTTCCAGAGACGAGTGGGAGACTTAAAGCGGTAAAGGGAAAAGACATTCATGGGTTGAGATAGGAACAATTTAATAACTAAACTACAATAATGTTAAAAATAAGAATAATGATAGTAATAATAGTAAAATACACAAATATTCAAATGAGTGATATACAGTGAAACCGCTCACCACCAGATGACCAAGGCTCAGACCATTCCCAGCTAATGACCCCAGGGCAGTGAGAGTCCTGAAACTGCAATCCCAGAATGGAGATAAGAGCCCAACTGTCCAAGAGATCAAGATGACCCTGAGAGAGGGGGGCATCCCGGAGCAAGAGAAATAACTTCCGGACAGAGCCTCATCTGTATATTGGGAATGATCTGTATGATATGGAATACACCACTGGCCAGTTTGGGTCTCAATCTTAAACCTAAGGTCAAATCCTAGGCTAGTAGTTGGGGCTGTGCTCCCTCCCAGCTTCTCCTGTGTTTGCAGACACTGGCACAGCAGAGAAGCTGAAAAGTCCTTGACTGCCCTGGCAGCAACTATAGACATCAGTATGTTTATCAGCCTTCTTTTCAGCACAAATCCAAAACATAGCCTTACACTAGCTACTATAAAGAAAGTTAACTCTGTCTCAGCTGAAACCAGGAGAGCAGAGAAAAAAAAAAATATATTTTAACAGAAAAAGGGAACTCAGTAATCACCAATAGATTCCCATAATCTTGCTATAGGAACTTGCAACTGATAGGACCATTTCAAGAGACCAGAGGTGAATTCACCAATTCCATAAAGAAAAAATTAATGGTAGTCAGCACTGTTAGTCATGTTTGGGTAAAAAAAAAAAAAAAAAAAAAAAAAGTTGCCTTCAGAAAAACTGGTTAAGGTTTCCGAGACATCTTGCATTTTCCGAATTGCTCAGTTGATCTGCAGATGTGAAAGAAAACAAGGATGGAAGTAAGGAGGATGGAAATAAGGAGGTGATAAGCCTACGATAGGTGGCTTCTATGCTTCTATGAGTATTTATCTACATTGCTTGAAAATAAAGTTGCAGATGGTCCCTAAAATGAGCTTTCAGACACTACTTATTACAGTATTTAAATTGTCAAACCACTCCAGCAAGCTCAAAAGTATTTCCTGAGCAAATGTTTCTTCTCCACTTCCAAGGAAGATGGGAGGGAGGGTAATTGAGGAAACAAGAGATGCAAGCCATGTGGTAACATGCATTAATTGACAGCTTACCTCTGCAAAAACACTTGGACCAGTAAAACCACTAAAGGTGTTTTTTTAAGCTGTGTTTGCATTCTAGTCATGTTCTTCTATTTCCCCTTTCTTTTTTATCCCTGCCTCAAGCTATATGAAACCTTTGGGGGAAAAAAAAAAATAAAAATCTTCCACACATATATTCTGCACAGAACCAAAATACAATCTGAAAAAGAACAATTAGACTTCAAAATACTTGAAAAATAAATATTTCTAGGTGACACATTTTAGTAGGTTTATGTTTTTTACTAGGGTTTTTAAAGGTATTTTTCTTCAGGAGTCACTGGCTTGACATGTTGCTGATGCTTATTTCACAGAACCAAATTAAGCTAGCTACAACCACACTGAGAAGTCATAGAGAGCTCAGAAAGGAACATGTTCATAGTGGTGAAGAGTAACTGCCTGAACTTTTTGAGCTGCCAACTACCAAACAAGCAGCAACAGAGCCAAAATAAAACACATCTTCCAGCTGCAAAAGACACAAAACTCTGCTATAATACTGGAAATACAAACAGTGGTATTTTTTTAGCATGCTCAGATGCCTCTACCCTGGGACACTCCTCTCCAGGCTTCTAATAAGCAATGAAAAAATCCACCCACATGACAACAGTATGCAATTTGTTTAATGTTCCCAGTTCAACTGGTATTGACAGTAACACCTTATACCTAAATTTGAGTTAGGTACATTTTCCACGTCATTTACAGAAGACTGGCTAAACATTAACCCAAATGCATCCTGTTTTATTTATACAGTTCACTAAGATTTCTGGAGCTGATATTCAGCACTTATAGCATGTAAGTCAAAGGACCAGTCTGTCTGAATCTATTTAAAGCTTCAAGGCAATTATTAGCCAATAATACACTAGAACTCCTTAAAAAATGGTAGGCAGCCAGCAGCTTTCATTAACAAAAGATACGTTTACAGAACAAGAATTGTATCCATTGAAAGTGGTGACTCATAATTTCTCCCAATGAGTCACATGATTTTTTGGATATTGACTCACTTTGAATTATTTGAGAAAGGCTTATAAAATAACATTAAGACAAATTATTTTAATTCCCCTAACTAGTAAATAATACATTTAAATTACAGCACAGAAAAAAAAACTGAACTGAAAAATTTTTCTAATATAGGCTCTTGTGGTAACCTATGTTTTAAGTTTCCTGCTGTTCTTCCTCTGTAATTGAATGGCAACTAAGAAATATTATACGATTATATACTTTATGGCTAAATACATAATTAGAAAATGCTGGGGAGTGATATGTAATAAAAATAATTTTTCTTTTTAAATTCATGCTAGTAAAGTTCAAGCACACGAATTTTTTAAAATACAAAAAAAAAAAAACCAAACAATTTCATTTTAAATATTAATTTGTCTCAGGATCCAATGACAACAAATGTTAATGCAATCACATAATGACACAATGATTGAGGCTGGAAGGCTGGAAGGGACTTGTACAGGTCACCTGGACCAAAACCCCTTCTCATTGTCCCCTGTGCCCATTGCCTCTTGGGAGAGAAATTTTATATATTCACACTGTATAATCCACAAAATAAGATCATATGCCAGACAAATAATAGTGTCAGTTACTGAACTCACACTACATCTCTTTAGGTCTGTTGTCCAGCAGTTTGTTTTTCTCATGCTGGTAGACTTGCAGACTCCTTGTGTCTTTCGTCCGATTCTCTCTTCCATCCTGAACTGAAAGTAGCTTGCTAAAATAATTCAGCACTCACTTTGCAGTCATGATGTTACATATCAGCCTCTCATTAGTCGTCCCTTGTATTAGATTCATACCTTAGTTCCTGCTTTTGATTGTGACCTTAAAAGCAGAAAGCTAGCAAAAATTATATTGAATCCTAAGGACGAGGGCATAGGCTACATTTTGAAACAGGAAAACAGGTGTTATAGGTTGTGACTGCATCAAAGTTTCTCTCCTTAAACACTTTGAGGTCTTGAAATAAGTTCAAAAATGCTCCAAATTTATTCCCACTATAATTAGCATTCAGTTAAATTCACTCTTACCAAGTTAAATACAGAATTTAACTTATTATAGATACCAGTTAGCAATACTTTCATCACTGTCTTCTCATCTTCCCATACAAGAGCTTAGCAGTACAACCCCAGCAAACTAAGTACGGCCCTCAATGTATTTCCATGTTTAAATATATATAAAATTATCAAATACTTCTATGTGACTATAGAGAACAATTCTGACTTGTGCTTTACTTTTGACTTCCACAAAGTTTATTAGTTGGAGAAGAACAGCCGTAAGAACAGAAACTTAGTTAATAAAAAAAAAAAAAAAATTGAATGTTAACAACACAATCTTGAAAGTCTAGGCTACTGCAAATGAATGCTTCCAACCTTCAAATTACTGGAAGTGACCAATAAGACTACAGCACTTAAAAATCTACAACCTTCACAGTTATTTTGCTAATTATTAGCCTTCCTCCCCTAATAAGAGATTAATGCCCCCTCAAAAAGGAGCCAAAGCAATGTCTTCGGTGTTTGGTATTTTTGGTTTTGGGGGTTTTGTTTTCTTGGGGTTTTTTTTTTTGTTTGTTTTGTTTTGGTTTGGTTTTTTTTGCTTTGCCTTATCACTAGAAAACAATCTCCAAATCCAGGAACTTATTTAAAAGTTTACTACTTACCAAGTTTCTATTAGACAGCTTTTCTTCTTTCAGTGGAAAGGCAAAAAGAGGAGGAGAAGCCACTCTTAAAAACATGCATTTTTCTTGTTCTGTCCTTAACACTGGTTTTCTCAGCATTAGCTTCCAGGAACTCACTTTTGTTTTCTCAGCTTTTTTCTGGTGACAAGTCACGTTGTGATAAGTCATATCAGGCTGCATCAGTCATGCAGCAAATACACTGAATTGCTGAAAAACACTTTTCATCTCAAAGCCACATTTACAGCATTAAAGAATTTAAAAGAAGTTTCATAGGAAAAAATCATGCCTTCATGGTCTAGGAAAAAAAAAAAATGTATAGCACTAATGGCCAATTTAATCCATTTGTTAATTCTGGTTATTCACTGGAGCTGAGCATAAATCATTTCTGATTCTTGTCCAAGAAGAAAATTTCAGCCTGTCTGGTTTGTTTTGGTTTTTTTAAAGGCTTCAGATAACAAGGAGATGCCTCAAAACCGATCAATAGATTTGAGAAGCAGACCTGCGCATACACAGAAGAAAACTCAGAAGATGAGTTAGTTTAGCTCACTAAAAGTAATAGCCCATTGCAGCCACAAAATAGAACCTTCAGACCTTCACTAGTAAAGGTCTCCTCAAAAAGAAAAAAAAGAAAAAAAAAAAAAAAAAAAAGACGAGCACAATTAACACACAAGATACTTTTAATCTTGGAGAACTACAATAAAACAATAACAGCATTCATATAGGCAAGACAGAAGCAATATGCTCGTCCAAATGGCACTGCTCTGAAACTCTTAAAACAATCCTGATAGAAACTGTTCAGTTACTCTTCCTACAGAAAAATTATTCACAGCCTGGTGGAATTGTTTACTGGCAAGGCAGGGGGGCCTCTGAGATCAGTGGCCATAAAACCTAGAGTATGGCACTACACTAGAAGAGGAACTGATAGGATCAGTGAAAAAATGTGCTAGCTGCTCTAAAGTATGGGATATCTTTACCTCTGAATAAGGAGCTGAAAAAAAACCCATAAAACAAACCAAGAAATCGGGCCCCAAAATTCACAATAGCTTAAAAAATAGATTTTTCCAACAGTGCATTCGAATACATTTACTCCCAGTTCTTTATACCATTTAGGTCTTTGCGACAAATGTGCTACTGCAATGATGACAGCTAGAAAGCTTGAAATCCTCGGAACCACTATGAAAGGCATGCCAGGAACACCAGCATTCAACACTGGGTTTGGGGTTTGGATTTTTTAAGAAAACAAAAGATTAATCAGAAAACATGGTACTGCAGTGGGAGCTTGTAAACTGAGGGAATCTGGCAGTGCAGCAATGCTGAAAGGGAGCTGGCATGTTTGGGGATGGCATTGCTTTGCAAAAGCAGAGCAGTGGCAGTTTTGAGAGAGGAGAAGCTACTTATAACAATTTTCTGTAGTTTATTGTCTTGTGGTGGATAAATAGAGGGGAAAAAAGAAAGAGGCAGTGATGTCATCTGTCCACTATGATTTCTGGCTTCACCAGAGAAGGCTGTAATTAACTGGGAGCAGGTGAGCCATCAGTACCACTTCTAACATCCAGTTCTTGCTGTGTTGCAATCACTTGTTCTTAGAGAGACGTTCTGCTGCCACTAACAAATACAGGCTTCCATTTCTCAAGACAGAGTGATTACTGATGGAGAAAGGGCAGCTTTATGTGAAGGTAGTTATTCTGTGATCTATAACACCTGTGTATTTTGCCAGGCACTCTTACTCGTACATGCTGCTGAACAATTTTCATAATCATTACAGGCTAAAAAAATATTGTTACGCTCTCATGGTAGAAGTCTTACGAAAAACATCAGCAACTGCTGAGGGCAGTCAGCAGTAACTGTACAAATTATCACAACATGCTTTTCCCAGGCCTTGAGAAAGATAAACTTGCCTCATGTAGAACTATCCAGAATGTTGTTGCAAAGATGACTAACCTAAGAAGTCTTTCTGAAAAAGTTTCCTCTCTACAGGAACATCTTTTCAAACATTACCTGTTTTGTTTTCCCTTCCCCATCCTCCACTGTATGCTCATTCAGACTTGCAGCAGGAACAGCAATAGCAGTGTATCCACGATTAACCCACAGCGTTAAATTTCCAAGTGAGAATTTATGAGCTCTCTCCAATGATATCCCACAGAGGTATGGTGAATATTTCTGCAGAAAACCATTATCTTCCTTCTGTCTCCTCCTACAAAATATGTGAAAAGCCACAGCTGAACTAATCATATTGATTAATACTGTTTTCCTGTGCTTCCAGTTAATACTCACCCATTGATTTTTGTCTTATCCTGACACAACAGATCACTGGGGATGTTCTTCTATACTACCTAGTACAATATGGTTCCAATAAATCACCGAATAATATAAATCATTTTGAATCATAAAGTACTTGTGGAAGCAACCTGCGGATTTCTTTCCCTTCATCACCCAATTACTGACTGAGTCTATTCCACTTGCCAGCCTAAGGTAATTTGTTCTAAGCAGCAACGTAAATACTTGCACAAAACCTAGGAAGCCTGGTGGCAGGCTGTAGTTGTCCCTGAAGCAAAATTAGACAGCTGTGTACAGACTCTCAGCTGCTGTTTTCAGTTTTGCTTTTTCCCCCTGGACTAAAATATTTCACTTATAGAACTTGAAAAGGCCAAGTCCATTTCACTTTACTCTCCTCACACAACCCAGTCCCTGCAATACCAATACTTCAGATCTGCACTTACC
Source organism: Pterocles gutturalis (assembly GCF_000699245.1). Classification (NCBI taxonomy): domain Eukaryota; kingdom Metazoa; phylum Chordata; class Aves; order Pterocliformes; family Pteroclidae; genus Pterocles; species Pterocles gutturalis. Next base: position 18,813 of record NW_010098722.1, read on the forward strand.
CCAAGGACATGCTGTTATCATCTACCTGCTCCCAAGATAAACACATTCAATGAAGAGAAAAACAGCTTATTTGTTCAACATAAAATACTTTGTGTATATTTGCAAAGTTCAGGGATGCAAGGAGTCATACATAAAGGTTTACAATTTCCATTTCTTGTCTATTTATGAAATTTCTGCATTGTACTTCTGTGACTTTGCCTTAGCTGTAGGTTGTCCCCACCTCTGCTGCCCCAGATACTTGTCCCTTACAATGCGGATGCTAGGGGTCTTTAAAAACCATCAATCATTATCAATCAAATTCTGGGTTACAAAAATAATTTAAAGATCATCTTCTTGGAAACAAGTGTGACATGACATATAATATTCTTCTTTTTCCTTTATTGTAAGCTGTCAGCTCTTCTCTTACAAAGACTTTGAATACAGTATTGTTCAGGATGTTCACTTTAACAGCTTGTTACTATCAGACCTGTTAAAATAGTAGTTTTGTACTAATAACCATAATCTTCTATCTCTTGAGACTGGATTACATTTCAGGAAAGTGAGAATAAGCATCGTGCCCTAACGAAGTCCCTTAGCTCCCAGGGTAAATGCCATGACAATGCATTGATAATTTAGTGCTCTTACTGAGTGCCAGAACCACAAATTGCTCCTACAGGGAAACTTAAAATGTCTCTCCGAAGATGCAACAAAGCATTCACCAAAACCTACCACTTACCTATGGCAACCTAAAACCAAATGCCCTATTGGACTTGAAACTGGCATAATACTTAAGATGGCTAACGCACTGTGACTTAAAAAAAAAAAAAAAAAAAAAGAGCTTAAAGCACTATTAACACTTTAACCAACAAATCATTTATCTTTATGCCCACTGTAAGTGAAGATCAGCTTTGAGACCTTCTAAAGAACCTGAAGGTGCACAAGTCCATGGGACCTGATGACTGGTGGAGTAACTCCCTGGTGTGCCAGAGGAAAAGGCACCAGGGAGACACCCCACAACGGGGGGCGGACCCCCTGCCCGAGGGGGAACTGAGGGATGGGGAGGGTTGGGAGAGGGTCCCTGCTCAGTGTCGTGGGCAAACCCCCCTCTGCCTGCCCCATGTCCCCAGGTCCCCCTGAGCAATAGGTTTGCAGCATTGGACATTGAAGGGGAGGTAGGTGAGGAGGCATGGAAAGGTTCCCCTAAGAGGTTTCCAAGGGCGAGGCAGTTGACTCTGCACATTCAGACTGCCTTTCCTGCCTTTGCCAGGAAAAGAAGAAGGGTGGTTGTGGTAGGTGACTCCCTTCTCAGAGGAACAGAGGGGCCCATTTGCAGACCGGACCGGAGCCGTAGGGAAGTGTGCTGCCTCCGGGTCAGGGGTATAACTAGAAAACTCCCGGAGCTGGTTCACCCCACTGATTACTACCCGTTACTTACAGTTCAGGCGGGCAGTGATGACATCACTCAGAGAAGCCTGCGAACTATGAAAAGAGATTTCAGGGATTTAGGGCCAATAGTTCAAGGAGCGGGTGTGGAAGTGGT
>NW_010098723.1:0-1514 GCF_000699245.1 Pterocles gutturalis
ATCTGGAAACAGAAGACACTTAATTAAACTTAGAAGCAGTCCGAAAAGCAAGTAACAGAGGTTTGACTTTAAAGCTCCACCCTAAAACAACTTCTTGTCATAGTGCAAACTCAGAACAAGACTTCCAAGCTTCAATGCCTACAGACTGGAACAGATATACAGTGAGACTTTGACAAGTACCCACACATAATTCACATCTATTTTTTTTTTAAAGTAGGAAGTCCCACTAATGGCGTGCTGCATCTTTAACACTGAAGGCCTTTAAACATCAAAGAAAGCAAAATGAGGTTACAATGGACGTCACCTTACCTTCTCTCCATTCTCTATCAGCATCCGATCCCAGGCATTAACTTGTGTAGCTTGATGGAGAAAGTGTTTCTCCTGGTCTTCCAGTTCTAGACTCCACTTGTTTATCAAACTCTCCAGCTGGGCATAAGTCATCACTGGAGGCCCACTGAGAGGAAGTGTGAGACAGTACAGAACACAAGATCAAAAACCAAAGTATCCACCTGACAACACTCATTCCCCCTTCCTCCACCACATACTCTTGCCCCAGTCAGGAAATAGTCAGTTATAACAAAACACTCACCTGGGGGCTGTTGTGGTGAGGGCAGCGGTAGAAGTCACAGCTCCAATGGCACCAGCTGTAGTTAATGGCTTAAGGTTCAAAGCAAAGCCAGGAGCAGAAGTAGTGCCTGAAGCAAGAGGTTCAAGTCAAGCAACAGAAGAGGACACACCTGCTATCTAACAAATCAAGAAAAGGTCCAATAAACACTTCGAAGCACAGTGCTGTATGGGCTCAAATAGGTCCCTTTGAAGGGACAAAATGCAAATCCCACATCTGTCAAGATGGGAATGAAGCACATCTTGACACAAAAATAGTGGACTGTAAATGCCCTACTATCAGTTCTAGTAAAATGAAAAAATGGCACCCCACACTTAACCTGCACCATTCAGAGAAACACAGCATTAAAATGTGGGCTTAAGAGTGTGCTTAATGCTCTCTTGGCTTCAGTCTTCAATAGTCAGACCAGTTATCCTCGGGGTACTCAACTCCCTGAGCTCTCAGGCAGGGACAAAGAGCAGAATAACATTCCCACAATCCAGGAGGAAGCAGTTAATGACCTGCTATGCCACCTGGACACAATCTATGGGGCCAGATGGGATCCACCTGAGAGTACTGAGGGAGCTGGCAGGGGAACTTGCCAAGCCACTCTCCATCATCTATTAACAGTCCTGGCTAACAGGGGAGGTCCCAGAAGACTGTAAGCTTGCCAATGCGATGCCCATCAACAAGAAATGCCCCAAGGAGGACCTGGGGAACCACAGGACTGTCAGCCTGACCTCAATACCAGTAAAGATTATGGAACAGCTCATCTTGAGTGTGCTCACACAGCATGGACAGGACAACCAGGGGATCAAGCCCAGCCAGCATGGGTTCATGAAAGGAAGGTCGTGATTGAACAACCTAATCTCCTTCTATGGCCAGGTGACCCATGTAGTGGATGAGGGAA
>NW_010098724.1:0-15112 GCF_000699245.1 Pterocles gutturalis
AAGAGTGAAACTGCCTGAAACACCAGGTGAATTTCAGATGGTGAGTTTCTGTGAGGGAAACAGAGGCTTGGTTTGTGTGCAGTGGGTTTTTTAGTATCAAAATACTGTCCCCGTGGTTCAGAAGGCCTTATTCTGAAAGGGTCAGGACGTTTCAGTTTGATGTTTCAAAACAAACTTTTTCAGACTTTCATCCTGAAGTGGACTTTTTAAATTTAAAAATGACTGGGGGGGCAGGGGGTTGAGACTTAAGTGGCCCCCTAAAGAAAGCGAGGTTTTGTTTTGCCTTCTTCAAATCGTGCGTCATCCAACTTCTCAGGTTTTTGGACTCCGTTTGTTTGAAAGGCCCACCCCTATTTTGCTCTAGCTTACCTTCCTTAGAAACTGTTTTCTGTTTCATTTTGTTGCATAGTGCTGGGTGTGCCATCTCTTGCAGTCCTGGAAGAGCTGGGGTTTCTGAGGGGATTACAGAACAGATCGTGAACCATGATTTCATTCGGCAAAGCCTTACTTGTGTACCTAGCTGTGGACACAGCTGACCGTGATGGGGCTCTTCTGTGCCTGGAGCTCACAAGTGAAGCCTTAGTGGGACCATGGTCCATGTCAGGGACCAGAGCAAAGTTACAACTGTGTGGTAATAGGAACAGGAAGGAAAAGGCAATGAAACAACTACATGCTGTTTAAAAAAAGTCTACAGGCAGTTTGAGAGTCAGGAAGAAGTCATTATCAACATCCATGTCAATATCCACTGTAATGCAGCTGGGTATTGGGGGTGGTTCTGACAATCCCGTATTTTTCATGAGCAATCTTCTCTCAGTAATGGGTGCACTGTGTATATTCTCTAAATGCTTTTTGTTCTTGTAACTGCTTTTGTTACAAAGCAATTCACCTTGTAGCAGTTCTGGTTTTAAGTGTGTGCGGTTTTACACATGTGTAAGCTTCTATATTTTATAACAAGTCTTTTTATTTTTTTCTCTTAGTCTTAGATAAGTTATGGCTTCACAAGAGGAAAAACAAACTCAGCCCTTTACAGACATCTTTGATGAAGATGAAGCTGAAAAATCCTTTCTGTTGTCCAAGCCCACTTGCCTAATTGTCCTTGGAAAGCCAGTAAGATGTCTGATAGAAATTTTTTCTTCAGATATTCTGCCAACAATTTTACTTGTCCTTTCAAAATATTAGTTTAGTGACACTGCCAGAAAGATCAAAGACCTACTTTTTTATCTTTTCCACTTTGCAAAATCCTACAGAGTGTGGTAAAGATTCTGATTTCCTTTAACTTTTGGCCTGAGTGACCAGTCAGTTACATTTAGAAGTGTTATTACTGTAATTAAAAGCCACATGTTGCTCAAAAATTTCTTCTCTTTTCACATTAGGATCTGTATTGGTTTTATGTTATTTCAGTATTCTAACTGTAAAAAAACTTGACAGATTGAAGACATAAATAAGCATAAAAGAACCGTCAGATTAATGTACTGACTTACAGACATGCAATGAGATATTAAGTGTTTAAATGAACTTTGATGTAATTATGTGTCATATATTTGGGAATAACTCAAAATCCACCAAGGTGTCTGATGAGGAGATTTGTACTATGTTTTAACTATAATTCAAGGTCTCTCTTTCTCAAATAATTTGTATCCTCCTTCACTTAGAAAAAAAATGATGTTTTGTAATCAGAGACTTCTCTGATGTCTTTTTCCCAAATGCAAGACACTCTATGGGTGGTTTTACATTAGTGCATTAGTTTGCTGAAGGGGGTTCTTTTTTGGTGCAAGTTTGCCTTATGTCTCTACTGAATCTAACATGTACTTAAACACACTACTGGTGCCCTGAAAGCTGCTTTCCTCTTAAACATTGCAGTTGCCCATAAAAGGTGCCTTCAGAGCACCCCACTTCCCATGTGAACATAAGGTCCTCCAGCAGCTTGCCCTCTGCATTTCTGTGTGATTCAGTTAGGTTCCACAACAGAGCCTGAAATGGCTGTATGGAAGTCTGCTTCAGACTGCCTAGCAGGTAGAGAACTGGCAATCAACCCAAACTTCAGTGCCAGTTTACCCAGCAAATCAAGCTCCAGTCCCTCTCTGCACCACACCACATACTAATATAGAGCAATCCTATGTGGTGCAGTATGCCGGCATGTAGTCACGTGATGGTGGCAGATTATATCATGGGAAATGGCCATAGTGCTAAGGTATGACTACATTTCCTTTGTTTAAAGACTTTCAGCAGGCTGGAAGGCTCCCAGTCCCTAGTGCTTGCACAGGTCTGTATCTTCTCTTACTCCTTGTCTCCAGTTGCTGGGTAATGCTTGACTGCAAATCTTTGTATCTGACCAAATTTAGAAAGGAGGCAGGGTGGTGTTCTGCAAGTGGGTGAGAGGCAAACATCATGGTGAGACTGTATGAGGTGATAGCCAACAAACGTGCCTTATGGTCAGCATGAGACTTGAAAGAGTGCATTCAGCCCAGTAGAAAACTGCAGTGGACTGGCTCATTTAATTTTAAACACATGCCAAATTTCTAACCTTACATGAAAAAGAAAAAAAAACCTTACATTTTTTATAGTCCAAACCAGCATAAAATACTCATGAAAGACAATGCAAAAAACATATAAGAAATTAATATTCTTATCTGAAATAATTGCCTTCAGTAGCTGTTTGATATTAATACAAATCTTAACAAAGGGTTGAAATTGCACAGGCCTGGCCAAGAGGGCAGGGGATTATATATTTTATTTTTATTGTAATGTCTTTTATTTAAATAGCTGATGTGTAGAGCATCTATCTTAAATAAGACATATCTTTTAAGTTAAAAACACAGTGCCGTTAAAGCAAAACTAAATACATATATTCTTATCACTCTTGTAAGGTGTGAGTTGGCTGGAGTGTTTGCTGATACACTGTTAAATGGGAATGTGATTTATTTCTGGGTTTTTTACTATTTTTTAATCACAACATTTATCTAGGGCAAACAGACTGTCCAAAAACGTCTTCTGGTATGCCCTTGAAAAAAGGGTATAATCCTAAGGGTGGAAGATGGTGAGTTTTGCAAAATCCCATTCGAGTAGCTGTACTCTTAGAGGTCTCATTACTCATGGTTATGTTGGTTCCTCAGGATTAATGTAAGTGATAAGATATTTTGTCAGTGTCTATACCAGATTTGTGGACTAACAAGGGCAGTTTTTATGTATTCATTGTTTTACTCACATAATACTATCCCTACTTATCTTACTTGGAAACAGCTTAACAGATATGCGTCATAATTTGCTTTGAGACTGAAGATAATAAATTTCAGTCCTAAAGAGTTTCTCATAAGAATTTACAGGCAAATCATAGCTGAATTTTAGATAGAGTTACTCAGAAACAAAGTCGGTGTAATTACTTTGGAAGTAATTAACTACAAAGGACAGTAACAGTATATTAGCAATGCTAGGCAGTATGAAATAGAGGATGGTATTAAAAAGAGTGTGTGTGTTTGCCTGGTGTGCAACTCAGAGGCCCTGATCCTGATGGTAGCTTTTATTGGTTTTTATCATATGAAATATGTATCTTTATTGTGTAATATGTTTGGGGGTTTTTTTTCTTCTGCCTGTTTTTATTTTAAATGTGTATTTTTAATTTAAGGGTTGTGGAAAGAAAACATTAGCTAAGAAACTAGCACAAATATGGAAATGCATTTTCATAGAAGGTAAATATACACTATATTTGGAACATTGCATTGGCTTCTTAATATCTTTTGTTTAGAATACCCTCGCTGTTCCCTGTAATTCAAAACGACATGTTCCCAGTTTGCAGTAAAGACTACTGATACGGACAAAGTAACCATTTTACCAGAAATGCAACAGCTGAAAAATGGCCTTTTAGTTATAGAGAGGCTTAGACAATCACCTTGTTTTTGTTTTTTTTTTTTTTTCTTTTGCAGAAGGGGTATACATAACACATAATAATCAAGTTCTACTCCTAATCCTGTATGGTGATTCATGTGACCCTTCTTGTTCACATGGAGGCAACTCATTCAGCTCTAGAAACCACAGACCACAGAGATTTTCCATTACAGACCATGAAAAAAATAGGAGGCTCCTTTCTTTCTGTTTTGTAGTGCCTAATACAGGGGGGAATGTACTCCAGGAGACAGAAACATAGCTTTTGTATCAGTATAAGTAATCATGGAAGGAATGGGAGCTGGCACTTTCAGATTTCTAGAACAAAAATATCTGATGGCTTATTTCAGAAGATGTAGTTAATTTCTCCCAGCATGCATTTACCAGAATACAAGATATCATTTCATTTTCTAAACTATCCAGCTCCATTTCTGACAGTCCCTCTCATCAAAGATTTTTGAAGATCTTTAGAGTAAAACCTGTTGCTTAAAACATCTTATTCCCCATCAACACATCGCTAGATTTTTTTTTTTTTTCATTTCAAGGCATCTCAGCAAGAAAATAGGCTCCTGGGAAAAATAATTAAGTCTCTGGCAGTTTTCTTTTATACTACATTTGTCAGCAGTAACTAAAAAAAAATTAAAATCTGTAATTTTTTTGAAGCCCTGGTAATATTTTTGTAACAATGACATTATAATTCACAAATCTTGATTCATTCACTATTTTTTGTGAAAAAAGAAAACTTTTCCACCAGATTTGCCTTATCAGTTTGAAGGCTAATATAATCTTTTCAAGTAGAAGAAAAGAAAGCACATAATGGCCTTAACTATGAAGGAATTTTTGAGTGCCTCTTTGGGGACACCAAATTATAAATCTAATTTAATGGTACATATGTGTAAAGTTATTCTGATTATGAATGAACTCTTTATATATTGATTTTCATGACATATTTTCTTTTAAACATGCCCCCTAGTATTTTTTTTGTTCTAATAAAGGCCCTCTAGTGGACAGTGGAACACTTCATATTGCTGTGAATACACAGGCTTATTTATCAAATCACATATCTTTATCTTATTTTGAAGATTTTGAATTATAGTATGGTAAAATTAAGTTTTAATAAAGTGCTTTTTTTACTTATCTAAATATAGAATTTTTAATTCTTTGTCTTACCAGAAAATGAACACCTGGTCCAAAACATACATCAGATCAAAATTGGAAGGGACCTTAGGAATGTACTTAAGCCAGTCTACACTATTTGAATGTATTTAAACCATTACTAACATCTACCAAATTGTTTTTAAAAATCTCTAGGCAGTCTCTCTCTGTAACACAGTCTTTGCTATTAATAAGTTTTTCTTAAATATAAATCTCACTTATTGCATTTTTATCCTTTATTTCTAGTAGATTCAATTATTCTTTTCTTCTGTTGCTCATGATATTTCTTTTAATCTTCTTTTGTCTAATGTACCCACACGTGTACATACACACATTCCCTCAAATTTTGCTAATAGTTTTTTTCATTTTTCACATAAAAAAAAGTAAGAAAGAAGGAAATTCAGTGTACAGAAACATGAATAATGTAGCTCAGAAAGGACCTCCAGAGGTCATTGAGTCCAACCTTCCACTCAAAGCAGGGTCTGATTTTAGTTGTCTTTGTTGTTTGTTAATACGTTCCCTGCCTCAGTTTGGACCCATGGCAAATAATGCTCTTCTGAACACACCCATTCTTAGTATGAAGGATAGTATGCATGACAGTCATCACTACCAGTAGGAGCAGTTTGAAGACAGCCACTATGTTCTGGGGAGAAGGATTTTAGCTGTATAGGTAAGAGCTACCTAGTTTCAGGACTGCTCCTTGGCCTGGTTTATTAATAATATAGATGTAGCCTTAAGGGTCATTCTTGAAAACTGTCATGAGTGTATGCTTATTTCAATGGTATAGAACAGTGAAAGACTTCGAGGATCATTCTGCTATGATGTCACTGTCCACAGAGACAGAGGGCATGCCTTTGAATTTGATGGGTGTCAAATTTAGTATGTATTTACTTTTAGATAATTAGACTATGTAAGGAGTAGGTTTTCAAGGGCTTTTTTAAAAGCCCTTAAGACACACAACTGTTTTTTGTGTGTCTAAACAGTTCTTCTTCTAAAACTTGCTTTTAAAATTTGGGAAGTGTTTGAGGTCCAATACTCATCTCTGGATTACACAGCAGTAATGCTAATTGGATATAAATCTCTAGTTAAAATAATCCTGCAAGGCTGCTGTTGTGCATTTGTCTGTAATGTATATGGGGCTAAATTGTAAGGGAAAACATCTACCCAGACATTGCCAGAAGGCACGAAGTTCTGGATGGACAAATTATAATAATGGCCCTAAATGTAATGTCTATTCATTCAAAATGTTGCTTGGAGCACACATACATACTTGTATGTGTTTGTGTGAATGTATGCATCTCTGCATCTAGATGATGCACACATTCACAAATATTCTAGATGAATATTTGATATATCAAATACTTTTTAATAATTATTTTAATTTTCTTCTGTCTGACGTGCTTTCTCAGCTTTGGAAGTAATTCAAACGAATATTAATGAAGAAACAGAATTTGGGCTTAAGGTAAACATCTAATCTTCTAGTAAGTCTTGACACATTCTTGACAAATACATATTATGTAAGATTATGTTTTGCATTTTACTTTAGTGTCAAGAATTACTTTTTAAAGGTCAAAATATTCCTGAAGAGCTGGTTACAGAAATGATTCTGAAAAAGATTGAGTCACCGGAAGTTGCTCATTTTGGTAAGTATATTTATATCCTAAACTTTTTAGAATTAGCTAGCTATAATTTTTACACACTTTGCATGCAGAACTGCTCAAATATAATATATTTTGTATCAGACAGTAGCATCTTTTCTTGTGCTCCTCAGGTTGTGGAATATCCATAAACTGAGAGTGTATTTAAGGATTAATTCACCAATACGGAAGATCAGACAGTGTCATACCAATCCTATGTTGTGTTCATTTTGAGAAAATGAATTTGCCCCAAATTTTACGTGTTGCTGTGACTCTCATTCGAGAATATTATCTGGTTAGAAAATTTTTAGGATTTAAAACACAGATTTTTTTTTTTGCTTGAATAATTTTATAACAACAACAAAAATACCACCAGCAAAAAATATTTTAAACGTCTAAAATAATAAAAAAGAAGGAAAACAGATTATTTAAAATGCAAAGTATTTTTTTTCTTACAACATTTATTCCCTTTGCTTTTCATTACTGAGAGTAAATTAGATGAGAATAGTGTTGGTAGTGGTAATAATTATTCTTTTTGAGGAAAGTTTATGCTTAATGCTGTTAAGACTAGTGCTGCAGATCTTGCTAGAGACTGAACCTGCGTTCTTGAAGAGAAAACAAATATACTGCTAAGTGGAAAGAAAGTAAAAGAAAACATAATTTCTCCTTCTGGTGCTGACTTTTATTGGATATTTCCATTATAGGAGAGAGAGAGGTTTAATACCAAGAAAATATTAAGTTTCTACTGCTCTGAAAACTAGCATGCTTCTATAAGCTTTCAGTTGCAATGGTTTTTGTTCCTTCTCTACTCCAAGACTCAATAGTTTTGCAAAGGATGCAGCCTTACCTGTTGAAACCAGGCATTTAAAACAGTAGGCAGAAGACAGAGAAATATGTAAGAAATAAAAGGAGAAGATGAGGAAAAAAAAAATTGAAGGAAGAAGTAGCAGCAAAAAATGCCAGTCTCTTAATCTGTATGTCAGGACTTTAATAAAAGCCTGAAGAGATGTCTGTGTTATCTGAGTTCCCCCCTTTGAGTCAGTCTGATGATGAATGACTACAATGTGTGTACCACAGAGATCCTAGAGACTGTAAACATGACTATAACGTTGATAAAATTTTGGTTCTTGTAGCCAAACCATCTTCTGTATTACAGATGCCCAAAAGTAGCAAGGAATAAAATAACTTACATCCTCACTATTTTTCCTACCAACTAGGACTTATCTCCAGAACCAATTTTTGTTAACTGTTTTCTAGTTATAATCACTTTTTGTTTAGCAACTGTCTTAATATAATCCTTGGAAAGCTTAAGTAGGCTTTTAGTGTTGTATGAAAGGCTGAGTTTTTTACATTTTTACTTTTGCTTTTAACATTGTAAAATACAAGTTTCTAAACAGTACACACAATAAGAGATTCTTTTCAATTGTATTCTTCTGACTTAAATAATAAACACATTATGTTGGAGACTGATGTATAAGAGGTATTCAGATTTGCTAAAACAAATTATAATATTTAAAAACTGTAAGTCACTAAAAACAGGTTTGTTTTGTTTTGTTTTGTTTTGTTTTTTGCTTCTGAAGGAGGTCAGATATGAAGCTTCTAAGCTATTTCTTGAAATAAGCAGTATCTCTTTTTTGATTAACATAGGCCTAGAAGGATTGGAAAATAGCAAGCATACCTGTATGTTAGGATATTGTAGGCAAAGAAATACAGAATTATAACCTCTATGTGGCTGATATGCTTGTTTGGTTTTTTTTTCTTTAATTGGACAAGAAAACACCCAGAAGTGTGTATCATGTTAACCTAAAAAATATTTGCAAAGGAAAAGTCTATGTCATTATCACAGGGGAAAATTGCTCAATTAGCATGATTTAAATCAAATTGGGACCAAAGTAGTTTATTGATTTATTAATGGCAAGTAGTTAACTGGCAATCAGTAACTGGCAGTCAGTGAAGAGGTTCAGTGTCTGCCACACAACAAAGAAACCACAACTCTAGGCACTTGCCAAATATTAATAAACACTACAAATTTCTCAACATCTCCTTAAAACTAATTCCGATGAGTATACGCAAACTTGCATGGTTATGCATGCAAATCCTCCTCTCAAAGATGGGTGTAGGTTACAAGCACACATTCCTTTTCCTGAGAATGCATGTTCACCTGTTTAAGCACACTTTCTGTTGGAAATGTGAGTGCTCTAGCTTTGTCAGTATGTGCCAATCCTACAATCCACACACCAGTGAGAAGGCTGGACACAAGGTCCTATACGCACGCTGGAGGCGTGGGTCACTCCTTGTTTAACCCTGTTCTGTCAGTCCAGAAGTTGAAATGCAGGTTATGCGCAGTATCCAACAGGGATGCTGCTCTGTCAGCCTAGACAGAAGGCTGTGATGCTGGCACATCAAACATGATTTGGCTACTGTTCTTTTACCTTGTTGTCCCTCTAACGTGTCTTTCCCCAGTCACAAATGTTAATACTTCTTTAATATTTCTTTTCCAAATTACTCCTTCTCTTCTCAAAAGTTTCTTGGTAATGCCCTGGTTACTACTTGATCTGGTTGATAGTTGTCTTGTGTCATCATTGTTAGTCTCCCCGCATTATGGTTTTGGGGGCAAACACCCTTTCAGACAACAAACAGTTTGGGATGATCTTTTCCCATGTTACACTCCCATTCCTCTCACATCAGCTGTTGTTATCCAGGATGTGTTTATAAGCAGAGGCTGTGCAGACTCCCCACATCTCACTACCAGTTAGAATTCTCTGAAGATACCAACAGCTTAGAATCCAGGATTTTCATTTCCTAGAGGAATGACTATTATGGTCCCTCTTGCTTATCCTCTTCTATAATTTTTTTATCTATGCATAGTAGCTCCCCAAAGAAGGAGTCATCTTCAGTCCCAGTACCTCTTGCAAAGACTGCTGCTGTGTTTTTATGCTGCATAGACTTGCATTTAAATGTTATCACCATTTCTCTAAGGGAATATTCTCATTTTAAGGCTAAACAAGTCCACCTGATTCTTGTTTAGTCTCTCATTCTGGCCTCATGAATATTGAGTTCCTTGCTGTACAGTAGTTCTTACTGCACTGCATGCAGCCATTAGTAGTTACAGTACTTTCCTAGGAACTTGAAGCCACGAGTTCATCTGTGTGTCTGAGCACTCTAATACTAGGAAAAGGGTATTATTACCACTGTGCTTGTCATATATGGTCAGTGTCTGTTTGCCAAAGAGGACTCAGCATTGTGACTCCTGAGTGAATGGATGCTTACCAAGTTGGGTGCCTCAGTGTGCATCCCGTGTGCATAGAGCCTCCTTTTGGGAGGATTTCACATGCAGGAGCACTATGTACCCCAGAGAGGAGTTCGGGCTCCCTTTATTCTCCATAGAAACAAAGACCTTTAAAGGGTGTATAAAAAGCCTAGACTCCTAGTTTAAATGCCTTGTATCATCAAGTGAATACTTTTTGCAGTGCCTTTTAGAAAATATTTTAGTGGCAAAAATGGTCACTAAAAACTTGTTACTTTTTAAGTACCACATGTCTGAGCTAGGCACATGAAGCAGATGGTCTGAATATGATCTTTAATGTCTACATATTTCCTATATTTCTTAACTGAGTTAACAGACTTCAAGAGTCCCATATCAAGTTGAAAACAACACACTTTTTTGTCTGTATTTCATCTGAAGTAGACGTGGATGCACAGTTTTTTTTAATAGTATTATGTCATGTACACGGTTTAAAATTGTGCCACTAAGTAGATGTATTATTTAAAGGAGATAACTAGTTCTATATTTGACATAACCTTCTAAAAGATATATTTAATAAAATGTATTTGGCAGGTTATGTTCTCAGTGGATTTCCTTCACTCTCAGAGGAATACATGACGGTTTCACAACAAATAGAGAAAATAAAAAATCTAAAATTGAAACCGGATATCCTGATTAACATTAAGGTAATGACATCTTCAGTAACTTGCTAGTCATTTTCCTAATTATTGGTAGACTCAAATGCTTAATAAGTCAAAGGATAATATTTTCCCCTGTGCATTTGAGTACAGTATTTTTTGAGGAATAATAATTTGTTCTCTTTTATATTGGAACAGAATTACACTAGTTTGTTCCATTATAGGCATTGCTTATATAAAATAATGAACATTTCCTAAAACTTCAGTAGGAGTTACAGTCTTTGCACCTCTACCAATTAGAAGATAGAGGCTTTCAAGAAAACTTTAAATAACATGATTATTGTGTGATTTTGGATACATGTACATCTGCCATTCATGTATTTCAGGAAGAAACTTTTCACATATGGAAGTTAGAAAGCAAATTGTTTTATTTTTATACTCACTAATGGTGAAACTGCTTCTTAGTCATTATTAATTTACAAATCTCAATTTCTTCATGAGCAGTGATATGGGATACCAGATACTTTACGAAAGTGACTCTAATATAACCAGACTCTTCAGACATCAGGCCAACTGGTTTGGCAGAAGACAGCTAACCTGTCTTGTTAGTCAGAATGCAATGGCAATGGCCAAACTGCTGGCTGCAAAAGGCTCTAGGCCTCATTCTCCAGCTTGTGCCCAGCATAATGAAAAATTGTGAATGCCTACTTCAAACTCCTTTTTATGCTCATGGAAAGATCTTAAAACATGAGACAAACATATTTTTGTGCTGCTTTTCAAGCAGTTTTTGTTTTTTCAGCTACAGAAAGTTAATTTTGTTTTAATACCTGATAATGAGAAATCACAGTTCTTGAGAATATATGTTGTATAGTTTTATATGCAACAGTACAAATAGAAGAGTGATACTAACTACACTAGAAAGAAAACAGAATTCTTGATTTCATGCCGTTACATCATCATCTCCTCTGGGAAGAAGACTGAGACTAAATGCTCATTAAAATCCTTGCCCCAAAGTCAGATGAATAATTTTGGCTTTGATTTCAGTGGTTCAAGCTGTTTTCACAGATGTGTCAGAATTGTAAACATTTTCATAATATCAAAAAGAAAGGAAGAAGGGAGATTCTAGATAACTCTGGGAATAATGAAGTACTGTTATTAGCAGACCAATTTAAAGAAATTTTGTCTCTCGAAGAAAAAGGACAGAAAATGCACCTTTGAAACAAGAACCATATCTAAACAAATTTCTCCTCCCTATTTCTAAATGTGCTGTTATACAGCAGTCATGTCAGCTGTATGACTCACCATAGAAATACCTTCAAGTATTGTGATACTTCAAGGGATACCTCAGGAAACGAGTGTACTGTGCTTATTGCTAGCAGTATGATCCCAAAATGAGTGTAGTGTGCCTGTTGCTAGCAATGATATCTCAAAAGCTCTGTATTTTCTGTAGAAATCAATTCTCCATTTCTGTAACAGTTTGACATGAACAACTACAATACTTTCTTCTTACCTCAGGTTTTTCTTATATGGTTGAAGGGCAGGTGTTAGTGAAGTTAGAAAGGAAGAATGATTGTTTACTTTTTTAATTATTATTTACTTCTGAATGATTATTTACTTTTGCCCCACCCCCAACTCTGTAGTAGAATTTTAAGATACCCATCTTAAGACCTGTTGGAGATCTGGGGACTCCAAGTGTGTATTAATGCAAGTGCAATTTAGGACAGGTCAGATACAAGCTTTATTAGCTGTGATCATAGTAAGCAAACATTCAGACAGTGTCTTCCCCTTTGCTGCCCTGTTCTCTGCTAAGTGACTGCAGAGACCCAACCAGTTGCTTCTTTCAAAAAAAAAAAAAAGAAAAAAAGAAAGAAGGAGGTGAGGAAAAGCAATCCTTTCAATGTTAACAAAGTCAAGTATCCATCCCTGGAATGGCTGGACTCCTTAACTAGCTGGCTAACAGCCACAGTTATAAGAAGGAATCAAACAGAACATAATGTGACAACGTAGAAAGAAGGCTCTCAGAGCCTGTAGGAGTGGCACACCCAGTAATATCTTAGCTTGGAAGAGGGGAGGTGGAAACAGTCACAGACTGTTAGCTTTTAGTTGAAAGGAATGGTTTAGTTAGGGTAATGTTTTAGTTAAGATGTTTAGTTAGGAATCTTTTAGTTAGAATAAACTTCTTAGGCGGACCTCTCAGATCTTAAATATTAATAATTTTACCACTACAGACCACATCCAGATTTATCTGTGTTTAATGTTAAACTATATTCATGTCTGTAGGGCTTTTTAGGGAAAGTCTGTTGCTTACTCTCACAGAGCTCCAAACTGCTGAATTCCTTTCGCCTCTGACACAATGGCACTATGCTTTTGGGTAATAGTAGAGCTCTGAAAGGTCGGGGCATGTGGTAAAACTGATTTAATCTTGCTCAAGTCCAAGCCACTTTGGCATTAATTGCAAGAGCAATCACAAGCCTGTCTGCAGAATACTTTTATCCATAAACTACACCTACACTTGTTATACTACAAGGTATAATTTGCATAGTAAAATGTGCTCAAGTAGTGGCTACACTCCTGATATGGAATGTAACTTGCTGATGAGAAAAAACTATGCAAGAGTTTAAGTCTTTCTTTAATATTTGCTGCTTTTGAAAATTTTGTGTTTACTCAGAATGTTATTGGAGTAGTTTATTAATCCAAGTATTTGCCATACTGACTCCTACCCCCTATTCTGCAGTTTCAGGAAAAACAATATTGTTATAGGAGTACGATAAACACACAATTTCCTTTTAATTATTCCTTGCTAGTGTTCGGATTATGACTTATGCCAAAGAATATCAGGACAAAGGCAACACCCTGATTCAGGGCAGGTATATCAGAGGAACCAGTGGGATCCTGATGTTATTAAAAAACATAAGAAAGAGAAAGATAAGCATGAAGAAAAGAATGAAGAAGAAGAAGAAGAAGAGCAGGAAGAAGAGGTAAATATTGCTAATTTCTAAACAGTGCAAAGTAATGTAGTGCACTCTAGACAAAGTAGAAAAAATTCCAATATTCTAAAATATCACGATACTACTTCATAAATTAATTTTGCTCAACTTCAATCTTAATTCAGTTTCTGTTCTGCTTTAAGAAATGTGCGGTAATACTTAAATGGTAGGTTTAAATGACAGCAAATGGTGAATATTGTGTAGCTTAACCTGGATTCAGTCTCTAACTCAGAAGTCACTGAACTGTTTCTTGCCATAAGTTAAAAGGGTGTATCAGGAGAATGCTGACTCTATACTGTCTGTTTCTTGGTCTAAGCAAGTAAGAGAGTTCTTAATTTTTGTATATTGTAGCAAGTTTTACTAGTATTTGCAGGACAATAGCTTGCTTTTTGGTTTTGGTGTTAGACTGCTACAAATAGATTTTCCTTTTTTTCATTAAGGTATAAACTTTGAATTCAGGTTGAATTGTTCTGGTTTATAATGCTGGCCAGAGACTTATCAATGCAACTTATAGGCATATTCCTGTCCTTTTGCAGAAAGTACTCTTCATCAGGGTAGGATCACAGTCAGCAATCACTGGACTAATACTCATTGCAATACTCTGGAAAGCTACTTTATTTCCCTTTGAGTAAAGACAAAAATTAATTTAGCACATTATTTCTGTATCTTGAAATATTTAACTTTTCATTCTGCAGACTGCAGAAGATCCACTTAAGATGTCAGAATTTTTGAATCAGTTAGTGCAGAGGCCTGAAGATATTATTGAAAATGCAGAGGAAAGAATTGGAACATATAAGGACATAATGCTACGTCCTATAGAAGTAAGAAAAAGCAAAATAATTTGATTATGCATAACAAAAGATTTTTTAAAATATCTTGCACTGTTTTCTTTTTTTTGTTGTTTGAGATTTATTGTATGGAGGTAGGTACAAGACATGCTACAACATATCCCCAAGCTCTGAAATTCATACTGAAATCAATGATACAAAGTTGTCATCTGTAGGGGTTATTTCTACTCTGGAGTCAGGATACAGTAATCCACTTTGAGTTCTAAAAGTTAAATCATAGCTGCCACCATGGATGCTTCCTAAATCTGGGAAGTGAAGTACCTGAAGAGCCCAGTATCATTACCATTACCAAACTCCATTCTGGCATGCAATCCTATAAGAAATGTGCTCTTTGCATCCATTACGTTCCAGGCCAGTAGGTTCCCTTCCTCACCTGCTTTGTTCTTTGTTGCCTGCATATTTACACATGCAATAATTAGTCCATCAGTTTGCTTTATCACCTGTTTGATTTCTGCAGCTGTGACATTGTTTTTTTTCTTTCCTTCTTGTGTTCACAGAAGTTGGATTTACTATGTAGCTTTTTTTTTTTTTTCAAAAAAAAAAAAAAAAACAAAAAACAAACAGAACAGGTCCAGGGCAATAATTCATTCTTTTATTTCTTTTTTTTTTTTTTTTTTAATTTTTATTTTCCTGGTACAAGCAACTGCAAAAGCCTCATGTTTGCTGCACACTTGACAATTACTGTTTATTTATGTCCTTCAAT